>NC_064572.1:44204665-44424665 GCF_937001465.1 Orcinus orca
CTCCCCTTCTCCCAGTATTCTTTCCTGCCTGCTCACCTATGCCTCCAGTTCCTTTAACAAAGAATCCTATAATTAAAGGGGCTTACATTGCAACCATGGGTTACACCCAAAGTAGGGTGCACCTTTCTGACACAGAACACCTTCCGGAAGGCAGAGGTTGACGGAGAGGAGTGCAGGGAGGGCCCTGGAACAGACAGAGGAGTGAGGAAGCCGTACGGGGCAGCGGCACGGATGCGGGAAAGACTGGCCCTGAGTTTGAGAGACACACCTTCACCTTCCTATTTCTACTACCGGTCAGGCTAGGCTGAAGCATTCTCCAGATTGTATAACTCCTGATGGTAGAGGGTGTTGCCTCACCGAGCACCTGAAGACCAAGATTTCTAAAACTTTACTGTGGGGGAGAATTACTTAGGCCTCTTGTTAAAATGGGGATTCCCAGGCATGACCCCTGAGCTTCTGGTTCAAGGAATTTGGGGAGGGCCTGAGAACCTGCATGATTAGGGAGCACACAGTCATGGAAATTCTGAGGCTTGAGGTCCCAGGACCCCACGTGGAGAAGCCCTGGCTCACATACCCCTACTACAGACAGCAGTGGGCACCAAGTCCCAAGAGACATGGGAGAGGGGATTCAGGTCTTGAGGGGCCAGATCCTGGGCCTCAATCTCCCATCCAGTCTAGGTTGGGGTCCAGCACTCAGAACTCAACCAATGCTCTTCAATTTAATCCAGGGAAAAGGAGAGTAACAGCAAAACCTAAGGAATAAGCCTATCACATAAGTGTTGTTTACAAAGGACTCCCAAGGGGCCCCTTAATAACATGTCTCAGAGCAGAGGAATAGGAGGTGAAGAACACAGCTTTCAAGAAAGTTGTTTTCAAAAAAGCAGACTGTCTATAAGGGCTGATGCGTCTCCCCAAGTGGCCGACTCAAACTTGGAAACTACAGAGAATCTGAGTCAGAGAGACCTTCCTCCAATGATTCTCTAATATTCCACACCCTCTGTCCCTGCTGAACACATTGCCTTAGAACGCATCACTATGCTTTACTCATTTCTCCGGTTCATTGTCCGCCTCCCCCGGCAGAAGGGAAGTTCCATGCGGGCTGGAATTGCATCTGTTTCCACTTCCCAGAATCCTTCTTGGCCCATGACGGGTCCTAGTTAAGTTGAGCGCACAAATGAATGGAATGAATACGATGCTGTATTGGTGGATCAAGGTCTCCCAAGAAAGCTTGGTGCTGGGACAAACTTATATTGTGGAAGGCTGGGAAGAAAGCCCAGGGCAGGGGACCCTGGCCTACCCAGCACCTTCCTTCCCATGGAAGACCTGTCTCAGAAGCAGGGGGAACACACTAGCTCACCAGGCCTTCAGGGCCGACTTCTCTGCAGCGCTCTAACTTTGGAGCTGCATGCTTTGGGTCTGTCGTGATTTACTTTACGGCCTCTGAGTTCTTAGTTTCTAACAGAATGGAAGCCGGAAGCCCAGAAACCTTAAGCATAAGATGATTAAGCTCTTTTGAGTTGAAAGGAGAGGGGCAGAAGTTTAAGGCCCTGGACCTTGCATGTAGACCTTACTAATGTGCACCCAGGGGGTGTAGAAAGCTGGAAAGCGGACACACCCTACCTCAGTTTCCTCAGGCAGCATTCTGCACACATCAATGGGAAAGGAAAATCTCCAAGGACCAGAAGAGGCTGGGGATATGAAATATGCACAAGAAGAGACCCTTAAATAAAATAAAGAGGAGTCAACACTTTTGCTCCAAATTCAAAAATTAATATAGTCAGTTCACTGGCCCTTCTTATTCAATCATCAGATGGTTTCCCAAGGAAAAAACTAAATGTAGCTGTGTCCCCACTATTTATAACTGGGTCAGTGTTCTCAAGAAAGGCAACTACAGCCCAGAGAGACACAGAGAACTTCTCTGTTTCTGCTTTCAGAAGTTTGCCTATTGCTTCCTTTTCCCCTTGCCCTTCCAAGACTCAGGCCAAAGGCAGTCTCTCTTGGGGCCTGGACAAAGCCATATATGTGACTAGGACCTCTGAGTGACTTGCACTGATGGAGCAGCTGATGAGAAACGGAAAAGCTCCAGCTTTGTCTATTTTAAGCCACTCTTTCCTTTGCATTCACTCTAAGACAAATTCTACAAAACAAAGCAAAAAAGCAAACGAAAAACCATGTTAAACAGACTTCCCATTGTGACAAGGCAGTTAGATAAGAACTTCACATTCTGAGACGGAATCAGCTGCAGAATACAAAGGCCATGTGTATGTCCCCACATAGCGGTTAGGAAATACTAAACCTTAGGGCTTGGTAACGGGCCCTCTCCAGACACAACCCCAGGGTAGATCTATATATTACTCTCTTGCTACCACCTTCCACTCCTTGTTGCCATTAATTAAAATGGCATTATACCAAAGAGTTTGGATCACTCATCAGTCCTTCATCTAAAAATTTCGTGACAGAGCCCTTCTGTGTACCATGCACTGTGTCAGGCACGTGGGTGCATTTAAGAAGAATCTGGCAGGGTCCCTGGAGTCCAGGTCCCCGGGCAGGGCCACCACGCCAAGCTTTCCTCTTATCACTGCCCACCTTAGCCCTTACCAATCACAAACATGCATCCAACTCCGCTAAGTTATTTGCAAATCCCTCTTCTCCTTCATCCATACCTTTGCTCCAGCTGTTTCATCTCCTGACATGGCACGGCCCATAGTCGTCACATCCCTCCTCACCCTGTGGTCCCAGCGGAATGCCACATCCTCCAGATGGCCTTCTCCTATTCCCCAAAGAATGTAACCTTGTCTTCCGCTGACTCCCCCGTACCTGCTTCACCCTCTTGTATGGCCGTTTCATACTCTCTTTCTATTAGCTTTGTCGATAATGTCTACCAAACCTATACCCATATTGACATATGTCTCCTCCTCCAGATTGTGAGGCTGGGGACCCCAGAGGGAGGGGAACAAACCTCCCCACGCGTAACTCTCTTTGGGCAAAGCACAGGGACCACAGGCTCATAAACTGGGGCTTCATACATGGTGCTGAGCTTAAATTCCAATCTCTTAAACTCTTCCAAGAACATGGCAGTCGCAAGGAGCGTAGATACAATGAAGAAGTGTTTGAAGTGGTGTTTAAATTACACTCCAGTTGTCAATTTGTTCCTTTTGAGTATAGGACCTGTTGACACTTTAAACATCATGATGTGAGCTTGCTTAATTAAGCAGTAGCACTAAATGTTTCATTAATCTCATTCCTAATTATCTGTTCCACGTTTCTGGAGAAAAAGGAATTCTTTAATTTCTGCCACTGAAACTTGAAATATCGGTTCCCTGTGGTGGTACTTTCAGATCCAATTATTAAATTCCCTCTAATATTTGGGGTTAAATAGATAAGAAATTATATTATAATTTCATCTTTGCCCCCAAATACTTTTTAGGGTAAACAGAGGTTTCTATTTGCTTTGTCCACTCCTAACATTTAAAGCTCACTTATATAATCTGAAGTCAAAGAACAATTTGGCTTGTTAAAATATGTTGTTTGGGGTTAGACTGAAATACTGTTTAAATTGCAGCAGACAGCCCTTGCAAATTGCTTCTCTTATTAGCATTTTCACCGTTGATGAAAACATCTCCACCTGAAAAGATGGAGATTCGGTTCTGCTCAGAACATCAGACTGCTTCTGAGTCAGTGGGTGGCAGAACTGTGCTGAAAAGCCATTGAGGATAATTTTGTACGAGGCCTGGGGAATGGGGAATCCAAGCGGTTGTACCCCTAAGACAAGAAGCTTAAAATGAATGACAATGTCACTCTTGAGAACCCCGGGGGGCTCACACTCCCTGGTGCCAAGGGCGCATGTGGTACCCTCAAGCAAAGCACCAAACTGGCCATGTCAGAGCTCAGCAACTGTTAGGGACATGTGGCACCCAGGACCGTGCCGCAGCCTGCCCTTGACCGGGAGCCCCAGGGACTCTCAGGCTTCATCCCGGAAATCCTCCTGAAGAAAATCCAGGCTTAGGAACTGGTCCAACCTCCCATTCCCACACCCACGCCAGGGCCGTCCTTGCGCTTAGAACTCTCCAGGGTCTGTGTGTCCTGGGAGGGACCAGGCCACATCAGTGCCTGAGGAGGACAGGTATGGGGGGTCACAGGGACATCAAGCAGGATGGAGAAGGCACAAAGGTAGGGAGACCCCCAAAGCTTGGGGAGCAGAGACAGCAAAGGGAGGTCAAGGGATTACTAAAGAAAGCGGGCACAAAACACAACGGGCAAGTGCCTGGACACGGGAACGTGGAGCAGACAGGGTGAAGGGCATGTGGAGAGGCAACAAGACCTGCCCGTACCAGCTCAGGGAAGACGGCGGGCTTAATTTAAACTGCACGCCTGGGCATAGCAAGTACCAGTCAGCACTGAGTGCAGAGAACAAACGCAGGGTCAGACACTACCTCTGTGTCTACAGGGACAGAGTAAAGCGAACTTCAGAAAGTATCACAATTTGCCAAAAAATTGACCACAAGTAGCTATCGGACTGCTTCTGAAATAATGAAAGTGCTTTTGCACCTATAGGAGAGATGCTGGCCCCCTAAAATAGCAAGCTTCAACTCGATTCGAAAGTGATACTGGAATTTACCCCAAAGAGAACAGCTTGTCTTCACGTCTAGGGACGTGTTATGCTCTCAGGACGTGTTAGGACAGAAATCCTTTTTTATGTTGTTGGACCCAACTACTTAAAAAGCAAAGCTGTTAGTTATTTCTTTTGGCCTAAAGGAACCAAGAACATTTGGAAAACTCTGCACTAGTCTATCTATGAAGCCTCCAGCTCAGAAAACCTTGAACAGCCCAAGCATAAATAAGGCACCCCTTCGAGAGAGACCCCGCTGAGCAGCTTCGTCTCCCTGTTGGAAACTACCCCGAACCCCTGCTCGTGCCCTTTACTTCCATCCTGACTTCCCTGTTCCACCAGCTCCAGCCTTGCTCAGCCTGCTCAGCGTTAGGGACAGGGCACTCAGGACCTGACCTCCCCAAAGTCTTGGGTTCGGGCAGGGCAGGCCCACGCAGTTCACTTCCTCCTCTCTCACCTACAGCGAGACCCAACCCTGCATCTCACCTGCTCATGATAAATGAGGCAGAAGCTGTTACCTAGAGATGACTGTCACCAGAAAGGAGGACACAGGGCTCACCAGGCTGCCAGGCTGCCAAGGCCAAGGCGCCTCATTCCTGCCTGGAACACCGTGCACCTCTAGATTTCCCAACGATTGACTTTTTGCACTCCTGGGAAGCAGCTGCTACATCTTCGCTCTGCAGCGCTGCCCTCCTACTGAAAACACCTTGCCTTTTCCAGACCACCAGGGGGCTGGCCCAGAGCAGCCCGTTCCAAACGCCAAGTCTGCTGCCCCGAATACTGGTGTTTCCCAGGGCTTCACCCTTGGCCCCTGCCCCTTGGGGATCCCCTTGGGGATCTTACCCACCCCCATGGTTTCACCTGCCTGACTCAGAATCAGTTGTCACTGCCCAGATCAGATGGGCGCTTCAGCTCTGCATTTCTGCGTGCTTACTGGACATCAGTGCAGGATGGCCTCCAGCCAACCTCACTCTCAATTCCCCTGTGGCCAGCTTCATCTCTTATGTTCCCTTTGTCAGCCGTGGGCACCATCCTGCACACAGTGAGTGAGACTCCTGGCTATCATCCCAAAGCTTTCTCCCTTACTTGCACCCAGTTATTCAAAACTTCTTATTTGACCTCCAACGTCTCTCCATTCCTACTGCCAAACTTTGCAACATTTCAAGCCTGGGAAAATACAAAAGACTCTGCCTCTTCACCCTGTAGTCTGATTCCCCCAAATCCATGTCCCAAGCAGCCAACAGAGGGGTCTGTCAAGACTTTAAACGCTTCTCAGGGTTTCCAAGGACTAAAGCAGAGATTCCCCAAAATGCCTGATGATAAATCAACTAGACTGGATGTTAAATATTAAAATTCCAACCCAGACCTAATAGACTAGAATCTCCAGGGCAGATGCTTGGGAATCCGCATGTTAACAATGGCCCTGGAGATTCTTATCATTAGGCAAGGTTGAGAATACTGGCCCACAAAATCAAGTGTAAATTCCTTAATATTCAGTACAGGCCCCTCCACTATCAGCCCTGCCTGCCTCCCCTCGTTACCCACTGCTGGCCCGACCCTCTAGTTCAGGCTCCAGCAGTCCTGACCCACGGCTGTAGGGCCCTCCATCCGCTGTTTTACCGTCCGCTCTGGCTCCCTGCCCCACGTAAACAGCCAGTGTCCGCTCAAGCACTGCCCCCTGCCTCATCCTTAGGGGCCTTCCTGTGCGTGTGCGCAGTGCTCCATGCACACCTTTACCGCTGCACCTGACTCCATGACATCGTATCTGTTTCTGTATCTGCCACCCTCTAAACAGATCCGCCCCTGTGTCCCCAAGTGTCCAGCAGAGCAGATGCACCATAAAATAAATGCCCACTGAGTGAGAGATGAATGAATCTACCGAGCACTGCAGAACACTGTAGTCCATATTATTTTCCAATGTGATGTGTTCGCTGAGCCCAGCAAGGCTCCCCCAGCTGAACTGATCGTCTCTCTGAAGGCTGCCACTCATTTCCTCATCATGTTTGCTACTCTGCTCTAGATTGAATCTATCTTTCTGAAAGTGAGGTTCCCCAAACGGACGGTGTAGTCCACATTAGTGTCTCCCCAGCACAGTACACATGACACAACCAACTTCATTCTCAGGGACACCAGGCCAACTTACTGTATGCAGATGGAAATAACACAGGCTGTTCCTGCTGCCATATCACCCTGCAGATGCGCATCTAATTCACCACCGACATCACCAAAGTCCCTTCACAGAGAGCCTCCCGTTGACTCTCCAACACTGCCTGTGATTCGTTTTCCCCAAATGTATCACTCTGCCATTTTCCAAACTGAATCTCATTCTGGTATTTCCTGCTCGTATTTCTTACCTCCCTGGATTCCCTTTTCATTATGTTTTACTCCTTGCTGATGTTAAGAACGTCCCAATTTTGTACTTTCTGTAAAGTTCATTAAGGTGATGTGTGCCCGCTTTTCAATGTCATTGATAAAACAATTAAATGAAATCAAACCTAACATCAACCCTCCTGGAAACCGCTCCAGAGGGTTCCAACACCATGTGTCACTTAGGGCTTTTGGATCCACGTTCTCTGCAGGCAGGGCTTCTGGCTCAGTGAAATGGTCACATGGCATAAGCAACTGAAGAAACTGTGTAACATTCCTTGCCTTTCCTTCCAGCTCTGTGTGATAAAAATGACACTAAGTTCACGTGGTATGACAGGTTCTCTAAAATAAGCCAAGTGTGACTCCACTGTCACCCAGAGGATCACACATTTTCATTCTTCATTATTCATCATATCGTTTCGTACCAACAACACTGAAGTCAGGAGCTCTCCCCACCCACGATCTCATACATATGCGGTTTCCAGACAAACCCCAATTTACTACTTCCCCATTCTTCAAAATCCCCAATTCTCCATCATATTTTAATAATTTGCACAGTTAAAACATAAAATGGCAACTTATGCTTTGTCCCAAATTAATATAGCCAATATTTTTTTAGCCCCATACTTTCAGAGGTGTCTTCAGGAAAAAAGTCATGACAAATTTATTTATTAACATAGTTTTTTTCCCCAATAATTGCTACTTTTTTTTTTTTTTCACCACACACACACATGCTCAAGGACTTACTCTGATTTGGGGGAAACTCAAAAACACACAGAGTAAAATAAAGCAAGTAACACTGCAATTATGGGGGCAAATTGTTATTTGGTCTGTTCTGAAATTTCTGTTCCAGTTTCTCATTTTGCATGACGCTGGTAAAGCACTCTGCAAGCACGTGGCTAACGAGCTGGACTTCGTCAGGAGCCAGCATGTCGGGGACCAGCAGGGATGTGACAGGCTGCAGTTTACACACAATTCCCTGGACACGCCTTGTAACTCCACCCCTTCCTCTTCCACTCATAAGAGCAAATCAAAGTACCGAGAAGTGGGGAAAAGAGATTAGGTCCACTGAAGTCTTAAGAACCACCTCAGGTTTTTGCAGCACGTACCCAAATAAATGTTCTAGAAGGAACCCAGCTTCATTCACTGAAAGTAGACGCACATGAAATAACGGACTGGATGACGGCACTCACTTGAATGTAGGAAATCCTTTTATCTATTCTTACTGGCAGAGCGGTCGTCACTGCCGAGAGATTTACTACACGGTTCCGGAATACACCCAGACATAAAAATTAAAAGGGCAGATATAAGACCTTATGTTTCAGAGCCAAGTGATATCCAGAGTGGATTCCCTCCTTAGCCTGTGGTCATCCGATGTACTCTTCTATTTTCTGTGCCAAAATACATATTTATATTAATAGTCATTTGTTTTCCTGAATTAATTTGCTTAAGGAGAAAAAGCGCACAACATTTCAGATGATATATCATTCCGTGCTTAACAACATTAAAATAAGCAGACTCCAAAGACAAATGAAGTTGGACTATCCATGTAAATGATTTACTTTAACATATAGGATATTAAAAATGCCTATTCACAACTGAGTTTGATCCCTTCGACAACATCACTAATGCCTTTAATATCATATGACACGTATACAACAAAAGTAGATTCTTTTTCACACTTGGCATCATCAGCTTTACTCTGTGATTCTCTTGATCGTCTACCAGACCAAATTCAGGTTCCAAGCACTCAAAGATGTAATTTTAGTACACAGTAGCCGGTCTTATTAAAATTGTGAGAGGCGTCTTCTTGAATAGAACATCAGTGGCAAAAAATGATAGCCCTCAAATATGGCACTGGGTAGCTAAGACATTCCGGAACGCGGCCCACGCCTCCTCTCTGTCTCCAGGAAGGGAGGACCACCTCTGGTCCCTTGCCCACTTTTGGATGAATTTCTCAGTGAGCTGTTGCCGGAGGCTTGGATCAGTTCCTCTGGGCGATGGGTCAGAGCCACGGAGGCTGCCCTGCTCTGAAGCCTGGCAACTCACATCAGGCATCAGAACCTCCCAATGCGGGCCTCCTCCCATAGGTGCCCGGCACCCTGCCAGGTAAAGAGATCAAGGCTGTGCAGACCTGAGCTGGAGGCAAAGAACACAGCCAGACCAATCTTTCAGCTGCAAAACAGGTTTTGGCCAGGGGTGGGTTGGGTGGCATGGGGCCAGACACTTGCCCCTTTCTGTTCAGCCTTCCACGCCTATAATACAAGTCAGCCACAGCAACCATGTAAAGATCTATCCTCATTCCCAGGCCTGCCTCATATGGCTTGGCCCTTAGAGGCCAAAAAGATGTGTTCTAGCTCAGCACAGCCGTCCTGGAGGCCACTGCCTGGCCAGCTGGAGGGAGGCCCACTGACCTGTCACCCTCCCACTCTCCCCAGAGAGTGGATGCACCCTTACCTCTCATTTCTGTCGCCGAGGAGCCGTTGGACCAAGCTGTCCACTTATTCCTGTGCTTGCTGATTTCCTGGACTTTGCAGACATAATGCCCTTGATCGGCTGGCCGGAGGGTCAAGACAGAGAGGGTGTAGAGCACCCCGCGCCGCTCCTCAAGGAGGCGCAGCCTCTGACGGTAGGCGCTGCGGCTGAAATTCCCATAGTACTGCACCACCCGGAGCTTGGTCATCTTAACCATCAGGGCCTCCTGGGAGTCCGGGCGCGCGAAGAACCAGCGCACGGCCAGCAAGCTGTCCTTCCGCCTCTTCTGGGAGACGTGGCAGAGAAGAGTAGCATTTTCCCCCTCCAGGTAGTCAACCACAGGCCCCGGGGACACGGTGACATTGAGGGCCCCACAGACCTCTGCAGAGAAAAAAGGAAAGAAGAAAATGAGGAAGGCCACCACCTTTCCCCAGGTGAACACACATGGCGTCTTCTCTCCAGGAGCCAGGTTGGTCTGCATGGCCAGAGAGGTGGGCCATCCCCATCCCCTCTATGCTCTCTCCGCCTTCTCGAAAGAGCCCTCCTTGGGGTGTGGAGTGTGCCTCTGTGGGCACCCATGTCCTCATCTATGAGATGATCCCAGCCAAGCGGGATGCCATGGACCACCTGGCCCAGATGTATTTCTTTTTATTTTAATTACCTGCTGACATTTAAAATTCAGGAGATATCATATAAAGATTTGGATTTGGGGAAGCTCTTAAAAATTTCCAGCTCACATCCAATTTCCCCTCCCCACCTGCCTCCCAAGGCCTGCTTCCATCAGTTTCATCACCTCCCTGAGTGGAAAATGCTGCAGCCCCTTTCCCTGTCTCAGGTATTTCAACTGTAACCAAGGCAGATTATCAGTACCGGTCAGGCGGGTGTTAAACCTGTACCAGGGAGCTGGAATGACAGGGGTGTCTCAGTTTCTTGCTCCGAGTCTCTTAGGACCAGGATCCACGGTCAAGGAGTTGAAGTGCAAGAATAAAGAATGAATGAGCCCAGGAGCAGGGAGGGGTGCCAGACTCTCCCAGCAACCCAAAAGATGCTCCAGGATTCCAGGCCCAGGCCGCTACTTCCTGTCCTTTGGCTTCTTAGTTAGGGCTGCCCCTCCTAGCCGCCATTCTGCCCCAAGCTGACTTCTGAGAGTGCCACTCCCTGGCCACCCAAGATCATCCAGCCTCGCTGCCCTCACAGAGGCCTCCTCCCAGGAGACGCGCTGCATGGCGTCTGCAAGGATTGTGCAGTGCGGCGGTGCAGCCCCGGAGCTCACGGTCGGGGGAGCCTCCGCCTGGCAGGCAGAGCCCAGAAAGGGACAGGAGGTCCAGAGCTTCCTTCTGTCCAAGCTGGGCTGTCCTCTCACCAGGTCCCACATCGTCACCCCTGCGCTGCCCAGCACACGACTCCAGGAAGCACCATTCCCTGCCCACTCCAGTGCTCGAGCAGGTGCCCCCAAGGTCATCCCAAATTACAAATGGGCCCCAAACACCACCTTCTGGTCACATGAAGGGACTTGGGCCCTGATGGCAGAGTCACCCAAAGCTTGGAACTCTGGTCAGTGCTGCAGGTAAGCAAGGAGGAAGGATGAAAAAGAAAGCAAAGGTTTGGACCTTCTACTGCGAAGAGGCTGTGAGTCAACAAGGTGAGGCCCTGTGTGTGTTGGGGTGGGGGTTACTGGGGGGAGTGTGACCTACAAAGCATCCTTCATTGTAAAAACCCAGGCAATAAGCTCATCCTTACGTACGGTTTCCGTTATTGATTTAATAAACTAAACACCTTGAGAGATATGACCTGAGGGTCAATTTCATTTCATTTTCTTTCTCATCTCTTAAAAGCCAGGCCACCAGGACACTCCAGGATACTCCAAGATCCTTAACTTAATCACACCCATGAAGCACCTTTGGCCACATAAGGTGACATTCATTGTTCCAGGGATGAGGACGCAGACATCTTTGGGGGTCATCATCCAACTCACTGCACTGTGATAGTCTTTTGTCACCATAAAAAAAAAAAAAATGATGGAAGTGAATTCAGAAGAAAAAGATTGATGCTTGGCTGGACTCAGCTCTTTGTGGACAAGAACAAGGTCTTCTAGGTCTACAGTGACAAAGGACAAAGCCGCCCAGGGAGATACTCGGGGAATGCAGATCAACAGGTAACCAAAGAAGGCACACGCTTCCGAGTAACAATCTCACTGTCCACACAAGTCACTCACGCAGGACAAAAAGAGGAGCAACTGCCCTTACCGTCTCCCCGCACCTCACCCACCCGGCCCCCACCCTGCCCACACACCATGTTAAATTAGTCCAAAAGCATTTTCCCCGAATGCCAGGATCCAGGCTGAAGTTCACACGGGTCCCACAGCAGGAGTTCCCTGGTGAGTGGCCACACAGCCGGAAACACCAGGCTGACCCCACTCCGCTAGCTGCCCGGGGGTTCAGCAGGCCGAGAGCAGCAGAGATGGAGCAGCTGGCTTCCAGAACTGAAGTCCCGCTCTGCCCGCCCCCGAGGGCTCCCCACTGGAGACAAGGAGAAGGCAGGAAATTGAAACAATATGGATGGGATGAGAGCACAGCCAGGACCCCACACCCTAGTCTCCTCCTATCAATGCTGCATGAAGGAGGGATTATTTATAGTGACTGAAACCAGGAGAACGTGCCAAGTGCTCCAGTCCCCATGAGAGGCCAGATTCCATCCTACAGGCGAACTAGTAACTCTTCCTCTTCTGCAGCTCAGGCCGAGTCAGCAGCTCCCAGGAAAGGGGACGGACTGAACTATCTTCCCCAGAAGAACCCTCGTTCTTTCTTTACTGGTGTGCCTCTCTGCCTTCAGTTAGCCCCATACTCTCTTACAAATGGCCCAGGCACATTTCTCCCACTGAAGTGCAAGACCCTTGTTACGGGCTGAACGGCGTCCCCTGCAAATTCCTATACTGAAGCCCGAATCCCCAGAACCTCTGAATGGGGCTGTATTGGAGAGAAAGCCTTTAGAGAGATGACTAAGTTAAAATGAGGCCCATAGGGTGTACCCCAATCCAACATGCCTGGTGTCCTTGTAATGAGGGGAGATTAGGACGCAGACACAGACAGAGGAAAGACCATGTGAAGACATAGGGAGAAGACAGCCCTCTATAGGCCAAGTAAAGAGACCTCAGAAGACACCAACCCTGCAGACACGTTGACCTCAGACTTCTGGCCTCCAGAACTGGGAGAAACAAAATTCTGTTGTTGAAGCCCCCTGTCTGTGGCACTTTGTGATAGCAGCCTTGCTCTCAGGAAGGTTCATTTCAGGCCTAGTCCTACCACCAGCCCGAATATTTACACCCACTTTCAATGAGAGCGTATGGGGCTGGGACTGAAACGATGATGCTCACAGGCTCCTCGGCCGCATTAAGCTTTGCTAGAAGACACAGGCTCTCAGGTTGTGTGGATCCCTGTGCCTGCAACGACCTTTCTCAGAAAGCTGGTGCCCCAGCTAATGCCCTCCCCTTGACACTGGAAATGACTACCTTAAGCCCAGGGAACACAACTCGGCTCTCAGGCACGCAGCTGTGAGAAGTGGCATTGCTTGAGGGAGGGGAGAAACTGCAGATAGAGGACCCAGTGCTTGGCCAATGTTAGCTGAGCTGGATGTTTAAATACTAGGAGAGAGCATCACACAGCTTCTGCCCCATAGCAGTCATTAGGCTGCAGAGGGGCCAAGAGGCAGGCAGTGGAGGCAGGCTGACTAGAGTGTGGGGCCGGGGATGGGGGTTCAGGCCTTTCCCTTCTGGGTCTCCACACCTTGCAGGGCAGAGGGGCAAGGCAAGCAAACTACAAGACAGGGGAGGTGGGGTGTCACTAGACCCTCTGACACCAGGTAAGGTAAGGGAGCAGCCAGGGGCAGGGCAGAGTCTCCTCTCTCCCGGCCAAGGAGGGAGAAGCATCGAAGTCATTCTAGGCTGGAGAATTTAATTTCTTGCTTTCTGACCCTGCATTGCAGGGAAAGGAGGTAGGAGGTAGATCCCCTGCCCCCATCCCCTGGCCACCTCCACATTCAGTGCTCCGCTTCCTCCAGCTTACACCCCAGCTTATGCTTTGTTCACTTAATCACTCAACAAATAGTTGCTGAGAACTGCCATGTGCCAGACACTGGGAGAAGAAGACACATCCCTAACCTCGCAGAGCTGAGAGTCCAGTGGGCTAGGCACTGGTCATCAGGAAAAAGACACAGGAGAATGTGACTACAAACAGCAACACATGCTACAGAGAAAACGTGTGGGGCTTATGAAAATCAGGGTGAGAGACTTCCCTGGTGGCGCAGTGGTTAAGAATCCGCCTGTCAATGCAGGGAACACGGGTTAGAGCCCTGGTCGGGGAAGATCCCACATGCCGCGGAGCAACTAAGCCTGTGTGCCACAACTACTGAGCCTGTGCTCTAGAGCCCGCGTGCCACAACTACTGAAGCCCACGTGCCTAGAGCCCACGCTCTGCAACAAGCGAAGCCACCGCAATGAGAAGCCCGCACACCACAACGAAGAGTAGCCCCTGCTGGCCGCAACTAGAGAAAGCCAGTGTGAAGCAACAAAGACCCAAAGAAGCAAAAAATAAATAAATAAATTTATTAAAAAAAAAAAATCAGGGTGAGATTCTGATCTCTGCGTGTCAGGGAGGAAAGAGACCCTGGAGAGGTGACCCTGAGCTGAAGGCTGAGGTAGAATTCATGACATAAATTCAGGGCAGCAGTGAAGAATGATCTTCCTAGAAGACGATTCTACCTGTGCAAAGGCCCTGAGGCAGGAGGAACATGGTGCAGTGTCCTCCAGTGAAGGGCACCACACCATCGCCCAGGCAGCCACCTGTGTTTGCAGACTGACCTCAGGAGGGTCCGTTGCACCTCAGTCAGGGCCCCCAAGACCAGTTCTTAAAGGAGGAATATAACAACATGGGCAGGAAAGAGACTGACCCAAAACAGAGGGTTGGGATTCCTGCTGCAGAGAACCATATTCCTTCAACAAGCACGTGCTCCATGACTTGGTAGGTGGGTGTGCCCGCCCCACCGTGGGCTGGGCGCTAGGACGCTCAAGGCCCAGAGCCTTCCCAGTGGTGTAGCGGGGCTATAGGCAGAGAGCCAGGGGTTGGAATCCAGCAAAGCCGGGCTGGAACCCTGGTTCTATTAGGAGTGAGGCCCTCAGAGCCTCAGTTTCCTCATCTCAAAAATAGGAAGATGATGCCTTGTGTGGTGGGTATAAGGCTCCAACAAGAAAGCACCTTGAAAATATCGATAAAATTTACACTCCCTGAGGGCGCAACAGGTGGGGATAACAGAAAGTGACACGCACAGTGACCTGTAAGCAGGATAGGCTTCTTGTGGGTATGATCTGCAGTCACACACGGCCCTATGCTTGGAGGGCCCCCACTTGATTTAATCTCTGCTGTTGCTGTCTTAAAAGCTTAAGAATTTTTAAATGAGGGGCCCCGCATTTCCATTTTGCACTGGATCCCACAAATTATGTAGCTGGTTCTGCCTATAAGTGACCACTAAGTTCCTGTGGATAAAATTTATGGGGTCTAATCCTCTTGATCCCATTTGGATAATGTTGTGAAAAGGACTAAAGCTCACAAAACAGCCTAAAAGGACATCAGTGTGGCCCAACAGTACACAACCAACTCATGTAGTACTCAACCTCCCCCTCTCCCTCCGTCCCTCTCTCTCTTCCTCTCACACTCATCATGAAGTGAGAAATAGCAACTTACAGGTGCAGGGGAGTATAGAACTTCTAACAAAAACAAGGCACCTGCCTCACCTAGGACACAGAGGTAGCAAGGCTGGGGCCCCTCTGTTCCAACCTGGCTAGAGATGTGCTAGTGGCTCCGTGCTCCACACTTCTTCTCTGTCCTGAACAGACTGCCCCCCATCCTTTCAGGGAGCCAGGAGCTCCTGGCTCCCTGAATGCAAATTGTGTGTTCCAGTTGGCAGTGCAAATCTCATTCTTATTAAAAGGACAGTCTGAATTCATGACAAATAAATCTCTGAAAGAAATACAATTGTATTACTTAAAAACCCATGGCATTAGAAGCCGGTATTTACCGAGCACCAAGCAGAGACTCAGTCTATAGAGTAGGTAATGTGTTCATATTAAGGCGGCCACCTTAAAATAGCTCTCAACCAGGACAAACACATGGCCTTGACCAAAGATGAACGCTAACATTTGCTGGGTGTGAACTCTAGGCCAAGTACTGTTCTACTGTAGATGTATTTTCTCAATTTATCCTCATAGTATGTTTATCCCCATTTTTACAGACAAGAGGGCTGAGGCCCAGAGAGGCTAAGCCACTTACACAGGCTCACACAGAACATGGCAGAGCTGGAATTAGCACCTAGGCCATCTGGCATCAGAGACAACACTCACTCACCAATCTGGACCACAGCACGGCTTTTAGTAAATATTTGCCCCTCACTTTGCTTTTCTGTAAAATGATAGGTGGGACTAGGTAACCCCTAAGGTCCCGCTTCTCCCCACAATGGAGAGGCAGAAAAGTGTACCAGGTAAGAGTCCAGACTTAGGTATAAAGTGGTTCTGCCAGGCTCTCTCTTGAGGGGGAATATGATGAGGGATTGTTGGTGAAAAATTTAGAAAAGAGACGGGCACACATGAGTGCTGCACTAGCAAGGGCTGTCATCATTACACAGCCTTAGGCACAGCCAGGGTGGACTCTAACGGTTCTCTAATTCCAGCTCTCTAGGCTCCTGAGGTCTCCTGGAAACATGAGAATGTCTTTGACCCCCAAAAAGCCCCTCTCTGGGGACACCCTCTCTGACAGCACCTGCAATTAAGAAGGTGGTCATGGAGCACAGGCGACAAAGATCCCTGTGTCCCCTGTATCTCACTGGCTGCTGGCCACTAGAGCTGCCCTGGCCCAACCATCTCAGTCAAACCTCCAGTAACCGTCAGCCAAGACAGTGACAACTGTGAAAGGAACGTTTTCCACAGGGCCGATTTCAAGTTCACTGGAAACTCCACTGCACTGGTAGCCAGGGGACAATGGGTAAATTTCTTCCCACTGTGATCCAAGTTCCTCCCCCCTAAAACTCTGGTCTATGCTGGCTCAAATGCCAGCTCCACCATTTGGTAGCTGGGCCACCCTTGGAAAATTACTTAACTCTACGCATCAGCCCCCTTACTTACAAAACACCAGCAACACAGCCTAGCCAGGCCTCCTGCGTTCAAATCCCAGTTCTACCACGTATAAGCCTTGTCAAGCAAGTCAACGCATAGACCTGGCCTCAGTTTCCTTATCTATAAAATGGGGGTAATAATAATAGCACCTCCCTCAGAGGCAAGCTTAACTGAGTTAATGTTTGCAAAGCACTTGGATATATATATTTACTCTCGTCATTATTACTTTTGGGCACTGTCATGATTATATGAGATAACTGTAGCTCCCAATGGACACCCAGAAAATGTGAGTGCCATCGATATATTTATTATTACTATTATTCTAGCCAGCACAGCCCTTTCAGCCTTGAGAAATAAGGAGAGAAAATTCTTCGGCAAATTAGAAGTGGGAGCAGAAACCCCAAATGAAAGCTAGCAATGCGGGTGGGGGCTGCCCTAAAGCACGGTGGTTTGGAAAAGGGTAAAGGGCCCGCGGCTCCAGGCAGCCGCGGATCCCCTATCTCCCCAGGCCTGGTCATCATGAAACGCCCGCGAACAAGTCCTCAGACCCCGACCGCCAGCGGCGCAGATCCGGCCCCTTCGGACCGGGTCCTCCGAGGAACTCTCCGAAGAGAGTTAAAGGGAAGTTTCTGCCCACGCTAACCTGCCAACAGCTGTCGGTGCTGCCTGTTGGGAAGAAAACAGAAAACAAACCAAAACTAGGGCTCGCACGGTTCTGCTCGCATCTTCCACTTGGAGGCCTGGCCCCTGGAAGGGAACCGGGCTGCGGAGGGTCTCCGCGGAGCGCTGGGGTCCCGGCCGGGCGGGGAGCGAGGAAGGGGCGCAGCATCCCCGACCCTTGGGAGGCGCCGCTGTGCTCCACCGCCTGGCCAACCAGACCCGGGCCCACGGACGCCGACGGGGACCGGGAGGGGACAGCCCAGAGGCGGCAGGGCCTCCCGGCCAGGCCCAAGCCCCGAGCCCCGGGCTCCCCGGCGCCGGCCGCCCTCGCCCCACCCGAGGGGTCACCGAGGCGCCCGGTCCCAACGCGCTTACCCGGGGCCGGAGCCCGCGCCAGCAGCACGGCCGCCGCCAGCGCCAGGAGCCGCATCTCCCCGCCGCGCCCGGCGCTGTGACGCGGGAGCAGCGCCGCCGCCCGCCCGCCACCACAACCAACCCCCACCCGCCCCCCCACACACCGACCCCACCGCCGCGCAGCCCGCCCCGCGCCCGCCCCCGGCTCGGCCCCGGCCCCCGCCCCCGCCCCTCGGGCCGCCTGCCCCCGCCGGGCCAAAGCTTCTGGGCGCCCCGAGCGGCGGAGGCGCGGGCCGCCGCCAGCGATCCTCTCTGTGATCTGTGGGCGGCTCATTTCACCACCCCCCTTTCACAGATGTGAAAACTGAGGTTCTGAGAGGCGATGGCTCAGACACAGGACATACTAGATGCAATGACATTGGAGGTCACTTTGCATTACAGGCCAGTTATTGCTAAGGGGAGGGTGTCTTGGAGGTTGGGAAGAGGGTGGGGGGCGACTCCCAAATTCGGGGGCTTCCCTGACCTAAGGCTAATCTGCTGCCCAGGGAACCTCCTGCAGTCGCTCCACAGAGACCTTTGGGAGCCAAGGAGCAGCTGAATTTGGATGCGGGTGGGAGGGTATCAGGGACGGAGACGCTTGGAAAATTGAGAAGGTCCACACAGATAAGTTCAGAGTGTGTGGACACTATAAACAGTAATGGCTGCTTAGGGTGCCCTCAGCCACAGACCTGGGCTAGATACTTTGCACCATGTCACTAAATCCCGACACTGTGAGACCCTGGGACAGCTTTTCAATCTCCATGTGCCTCAGTTTCCTCCACCTGTACAATGGGAAAATTGGCATGTCCCTCATTGGATGTTGAAGATCAAGTAAGACATTTCCAGTTACGGCACTGCACCTGGCCCCTGGCCTGTGAATGTCACCTATCTTTACTCTTATTATTACAGATAAGGAAGCAGAGGCAGAGAGATGAAAGGGCTGATCCTTGCCAGGATGTGATGACAAGGCCATTCAGCCCAGATTACTCTGAGCCAATGGTCTTTTCACCATGCTTCTAAGTTTGAGCCTGACTGATGTGCTAATCCAGCATCTCTACAGCAAAGAAAGTGTATATTAGGTATGTTTTGTGCGTGTCTGTCAGGGGAGGGCTTTGTGGGGTTCCAGAAAAGGTGGGGCCTAATTGGGACTGGGGTCCCTGGAAGAGGAAGAGAACATGGCACCCTCTCCTTCTCTCTAAAAGCAGTGAATGGGGATGGGGAAGGCGTGGAGACAGAGGTGGTGCTGCCCACTGGTACTCAGCCCCAGGGCACGTCCCAGAGGAGACGTCCACCCTGCAGCCCAGGCCAGTGGGTGTACAGCCCTTGTGATCTCTCCAAATGCCAGGAACTCCCAGGGGGCCAGGGGCTCCCTAGGGCTCTTCTAGCTGGAGATCCTCACAAGGAGCAGGGCCCTACAGGGACTGGGCTGACTGTCCAGACAGTCTGACTGGAGGGAGCAGCCCCACCTCTCACCACCAGGTGGGTGATGGAACTGGGGAGCCAACGGGGAACTGGCTGCAAGGCTGCTGGGTCTGATGCCAAGGACAAGAAGTGAGAGCAAGAACGGATGTCGAACTGGGTCCTACAGCCCAGGAATGCACACATTTCTGGATTTCTGGGAGACTTCCAGACCAGAGCTTGGAATCCACTTTGCATGTGTGAGCAACTAAGCCTCACACCCCATCCCTGTGAGGTCCCAGGCTCCAATTTATGGGTTAGTAAGCTCAGGCTCAAAGAGGACTGGAGACCTGTCCAGGGCTCTTGGGCCACAGAGTATCTGGACGGGGAACTTGGATTCTGACTATGGAAGACAGCGCTTGGTGAGACAGGGGAGAGGATGCCAGAGGAGAAGCGCTGGTTCTGAAAGTCAACCAACATCCCACCCTGGGTACCACTTGTGGGTCCTTGGGCAACACAACCTCTCTGAACCTCATTGTCCACATGTAAAATGGCATGTCAGCATGACTGCACGTGGGTAGGGCGCTAAGGAAGTGGCAGGACTGTTTGGTGTCCTCCATGACTTCCCACCTCAACCTTTGTGCTTGCTATTTACTCCTCATTGGTGGAAAGTAGAAAGGGCCCTTTACACAGGTCAGTCACATTTAAAGGAGCCAATTTTTGCTTTGGTCGTTGTATCACTTTTTTTTTAAGTTTTTTTTTTTTTTTTTTTTTGGATATGGACCCTTTTTTTAGTCTTTATTGAATTTGTTACAATATTGCTTCTGTTTTATGTTTTGTTTTTTTGGCCGCATGAGGCGCCTGTGGGATCTTAGCTCCCCAACCTGGGATTGAACCCACACCCCTTGCATTGGAAGGTGAAGTCTTAACCACTGGACAACCAGGGAAGTCCCCCATTGTATCATTTCTGAATATCGTTCTCTCCTCACAGAACTGAGCAGATATTCCACTCAGCATTAGTCTTAAATGCCCACCCTTTGCCTCGGTTTCTCTTTGCCAGAATTGATGCTGTGCTGGAGATTTAGGGGCTGGAAAGTGCTTTTCTTGCAGTTCTGCGATACGTAACGTTGTTCTCTCTTCAGCTGTGTGCTCTCTCAGTACTTTTCAGCTTCCCAAATAATCTACCAGACCATCTTGATAAGACCTTTGCTGCATGACCCGGGAACCACATCCAGTCTCCTGGGCAGACACCGCCAGTGACCCAGATGAGATGCAGTATTTCCGTTGTTCTGGACTACAATAGCAAAGACCTTCCAGATACTGACCTTCACGCTGCTGCCTGCTCACTCGCTTACAACCTTAGGACAATTTGAAAATCCTCCACCAACTTATTTGTCCAACCCATGGCTCCATCAGGTCTATGTTCTAAATTAGAAGAATAATACAATCCAATTATTTTTTTAAGTTATCTCTTCTAAAAATCCCTCCTGTCTGGAGTTTCTAGACGAGCATTCAGACTGTTTTGAAGTTGATCCAGGTCCCGGTGGACACTAAGCTATGCGGAGGCCCTACTCAACTAATCCTGATTCTATCGGTCACCACTGAAAGAATCTTAGAAATCCAAATTCCCTCAAAATAAATGTGTTCTGCGATCACATGGCAGGCTGGGGAGTGGAGGTCTCCTTTTCCTCTTCCATTATTCAGTTGTTTACTAAAACCTCGTCTGAGATGAAAGAAGAGGGCACAGTTTTTTAATCAGCTTGATTTTGTGTATAGCAAGTATATTCCTAAACTAAAAGCACCAAAGAAAAGTAAACACCCCCTTCTAAGGTGTTCGGTGGGTTTCTCTGTTGCTTTTTCAGTCTGGATTTATACAAGTAATTTTTAAGGTCTCCTCCTCCTTAATGCTCGCAGGCATTCTGGAGCCAAAAGCACTTAGTTGCATGCTTGAATTATCACCAATAGGGAGTGAACAAAGAGTACACTCCGGACAGAAAGGGTTTCAGCTGTGACTGATGGAGGGAGGATAGAAAAGAAGAGATCATGGTTACAGAGGACGCATCCATCCAATCAGAAGAAGCAGCCATCAGCCAGCAATGGTGGAACTTTCATGAAACCTGCAGCATCTTTCCCACGCACAACTAGGGAAGGGGTGTGGAGTGCACTGGTTTTTCCCTAAAGGTGAGGAAATATGAAGCTATGAGGCTGGCAGTACATCTAGATAGAAATAGCTTCTCCAAAGCTATAGTATATAAGTTTGGGTCATTCCATGACCTTAGCAGTGATTGTGAGCTTGGTTGTCAGGCTCTGCAGGCTGGATGCAGAAAGAAAACGGCCCGCAGATTCTAGAAGTCTCCAGATGGAAGGGACTGGAAAGAGGGTGGGATTGGGAACTGGACAGGTCATCTATATCACTGATCACAACAGCGCCCATGCCTGTTTCCTCTTCCTATAGTCCTGCTGGCAACATCTACCATGAAAGCAGCCCTTGAACTGAAAATTAAAGGATGCTGGGAGAGTCCCGCCAGCAGCGGGTGATGGACTGTTCCAGGCAAGGGAACATGTGCCAAAGCACAGAGGCTAAAGGACGCAGGACTTTCAAGTCCTGAAGGTGGCTTCTGGGGGCCTAAAAGACCAGTTGAGTCTGGGGAGTGAGATGTGGATGGAGAGACAGGCAGGAACAAAGCCCTAGCGGCCCCGCAAATGGCAGATCCAGGAGTTTGTACTTCATCCCAATGATGGTGGTTGCCATCAGTGAAGGAGGAGAGATGTTGCAAGGGTCCCCCAGGCATCACAGAGGAGGCACCACTAGGTTTGGAGGCAGGGGCTACGTTGAGTCTGATATCTCCAATGCTATTGACAATAATCCAAGAGAAATGTTGAATTTCAGAGTCTATAACTCCCAGTGAGGGTAGAGAAAAAGAAAAGACAATTGACTCATCCTCAAGCCAATGTGAGATGCCTTGAAAACAAGTGTCATTGTCCAGGATCTGAGACAAGAGAAGGGCTGAGTACTGAGCCCTAGAAAACCCATTCCTGCACAGTGCCCAGTGCATGGTGGGCCATCAATATATATCTCAGGGGTGAAGGAGAAAGAAAGGAAGCTGTTTCTTGGGCTACCGTAACAAAGTGCCACAAACTGGGGGGGCTTAAACCACAGAAATGTATTGTACTCACCGTTCTGGAGGCTAGAAGGCTGAGATCAAGGTGTCAGCAGGTTTGCTTTCCTCTGAGGCTTCTCTCCTTGGCTTGTGGATGGCCATCTTCTCCCTGTGTCTTCACCTGGTCTTTCTTTTTTGTGTGTCTGTGTCCTAATCTTCTCTTATGAGGACACCAGTCATATCGGATTAGGGCCCACCCTACTGATCTCATTTTCATTTAATTACCTCCTTAAAGTCCCTATCTCCGAGTACAGTCGCTGTCTGAGGTGCTAGGGTTTAGGACTTCAGCATGTGAATTCTGGGGGAGATTCAATTCAGCCCATAACAGCAGGGAAGAAGGGAGGAGGAGGAAAGAAGGAGGCAGCCAAAGAGGGAGCTGAGGAAGGCAGCTGACAAATCGAGATGGGGATACAGAGCCAGGAGAATAGAGACTCAGCCACCAACGTCAGCTATCACGGAGAGGGACAGCCTATCCCCAAACAAAGGCAACAAGAGAACCAAGAAAATTCTTCATGCACTCACCCTAGCCTGGGATTGAAAAACATAGCCTGGGAGTCTGGGAGAAGATACTTCTCTCCTCTCGTGCATTTCAGATGTTCCTAACTAGCAGCCTTTATTGGGCCACAGAGATCTGGAGCTGGGAGCAGCTCTCATGCCAGCACCCACCCCCTCAGCACCCCATCATCCCCACATGGGTGAGCCCATCCTGATCTCCCTGCTCCATCCCCTGTGCCCTGTGGGTACTTATTACTTTGGGTTAATCAAACAAGGAAAGGTCAGTGCTAGAGGTTGGCAGAGGCTGTCCTTGGAGAGACAACCTTCAGTAGGCAGCTTGGACCCCCTAGGGGGTCTTTGGAAATGTGTGGGACATTTTTGATTGTCACAATGATTTGAGGGGTGGATGAACTACTGTCATTCAGAGGCAGGGGCCATGACATGAATGCCCTACATTGCCCTGGGCAGTCCTGCCTGGGAAATAACAGTCCACGCAAAATGCCAATCATCACGCGCACTTTAGAAACAGAGAGAGCGATGGGAAGTCACTGACGCAGTCACCGGGGCAACCGAGGGCTTCTGGGGCTTTGTGAGAAGAGGGTGCACAAGATTCAGAGTCATGTCCAAGAAAAACTGGCTGTTGATTGTCTTCCAGCAGCTCCAGGTCACCATGCTGTTCTTGGACTAGGCATCTTTCAGCCCAGTCTCTCACGGCCAGCCTGGCTTTCCTCTCTGCCTCTGCAGAGGAGTGCTGAGTCCAGTAAAATCAGAGTCAGGACTGCTCAGGCTCCTCCAAAACACTGGCCCAAATCGAGCCAGGGCTGGTCAAAAGGGAAGCCTGGCTGATAGCTCAGCCAGCCTCTAACTCGGGCAGGCCAGGTTGTACCTCCCAGCCTTCCTGTCTGGATGAGGACAAGATGCAAGAAGCTAGTGCTTTGCGCAGCATCTAGAGTAACCTCCTTCAGAGGTGAGTGAGAAGACATCCCACCCTACCTACCCTTTTACTCCCCTGAGGGCACAGTCACATGCACCCCACTCCACACACGGACGGATGAGAGATACAAGACATCTTCAGGGTACATTTCCCTCTTCCTGGCACCCACCCCTCCGCAGGTGAGCTCCAAGATCTGGTCCCACTTCTCTGCCACAGCCCTGCCCTAACTCCATTCCCATTCCCTCAGGGACTTTCTCTGAACCTCTAGCTAACTGGTGAAATAATTCACGTAAAAGGCTGATATTGTCTTAGTGTGCGCGCTTTCCAAGGATATTATAATTAAAATAGACGAGGACAAGTCTTCAGTCAATGAATGGCTCTCTGATGATGAAATTGCTCAACTGTTAATTGCCTGAAGAGAAGATCATGGGGACAAAGGGATGAGCTCTCTAGAGGGCAAAAGAAACCCTCTTTTCCTTCTTTATAGTGATAGCCTTTATTCTAGAGATGCAGAGCCCCAGTCCTAGCTCAGTTTGGGATGTTTGGGCTAGTTGCCCCTTCAGGGGGGTGCTGGGTTTCTATCCTTTCAAGACTCTGCTTGAAGCGGTATCACCTCTTCCAGGAAGCCTTCCAAGCCCCCAAAGGCTGAGTTAGGTCCCCTCTTCAGAGCCCCCACGGTTTCCTATACAAATCTCTACACACAGCATCGTAAATGTCCCTGCTGGACTCTCTGATACCTAATACAAGACACTGGCCATCAATCATCTCTGTGTCTTTCCTGCATTGGCAATGGGATGATCTCCGATGGTATAGCTTTACATACTGTCCACACTGGGAGATTGTGTCATCTTAGCATGCTGCAGTGAGAACCCATCAGCCCCAGAAGAATCTACCTTGTATTCAGTCCCATATTCATTTAGGAAGCAACTTGTTTTTGCAAACACCAAGCTCAGCAGTGACATAAAATTAATGTTGTTGGTTTGAGTTTTATTGCTGTTGTAATTGTGTTTGTATTTAATGTGTAAATGTGTTTTTATTTTTATGGTTATCAAGGAACTTATAAACTTGAATATTTGTGTTGTTTAAGTCATTGTGTAAGCAGCAATAACTAAGTCAACCCGGGCCTGTTCTTGGCCTTTCAAAGGATAGTATTCAAGTTTGCAAAATACTGCTGTAGGGAATTCTCACTCTCTTCTCCTAAGATTGATGGTACCTCACACTGCAGTTCCTGGGTGTGCCCTGGGAGGGGCTGCAGGAAGTCCGGCAGCAGAGCGGGTGGGATAGGGAGGGTGGGAGGGAGGGAGACGCAAGAGGGAAGAGATATGGGAACATACGTATATGTATAACTGATTCACTTTGTTATAAGCAGAAACTAACACACCATTGTAAAGCAATTATACCCCAATAAAGATGTTAAAAAAAAAAAAAGCCCTCAGGGGTTAGAGCATCATTCATGGACCTTCTCTGCAGGTCCTTGTGCTGCACCCCAGCCAGGCACAGCACGGCCCAGTGCACAGCAGCACATACCACATACTCACACACAAATGCACATACACGTGCTTACGTGTACACACAGGGTCTGGCTCCTGGCGCCGTGCTTTGAGCTCGAGACATGGCATTTTCATGAACTGTTTTTGTGAACTCTTGTTCCGTCCTGCCTACAGCTCAGCACATCTTGGTCCTTATCATCCCTGGCCCAGCTCATTTCTAGGTGGGGGCTTCCCGTCAGTCTCGCTGACAGGGGAAGCAGTAGAGACTTAGAAGAGAATGGAAGGGAACATACTGTATTCTCTTAACCAACCTACATGCCACCACGCACACACACACACACCAGATGCCCTCTGATGGGAGCCCAAAGCACTCTGAGTGCTCAGGGCCAGTAATCCCACTCCGTATTTGCCAAAAGTCAGCCTCTTGGTCCCAAATTCCATCATGCCATTCTGGGCATATAAATCGACAAAATACTGATTAAGCACTCACTGTGTGCTTGCCCTCCTGAGGGCCTGAGACCCGGAAGCCTCCCCACCAGAAACAGGGACTCCTCAAGCCTTCCTGGCTGCCGCCTCAGCATCTGTATTCATTTGTTAGGGCTGCCATAACAAGACACTGCAGACAGGGGGGCTTAAGCCACAGACATGTATTATCTCCCAGCTCTGGAGGACAAGTTCAAGATCAAGACGTCTGCAGGGTTAGTGTCTTGGGAGGCCTCACTCCTTGGTTTGCAGATGGCTGTCTTCTCCCTGTGTCTTCATTTTGTGGTCTTTCTTCTGTGTGTGTCTGTGTCCTAATCTCCTCTTCTTATAAAGACATCAGTCATATTGGATTAGAGCCCAGCCTAATAATGACCTTGTTTTACTTTACTTACTTCTTTAAAGACCTTATCTCCAAATAAGGTCACATTCTGAGGTACTAGGGGTTAGGACTTCAACCTTTAAATTTGGGGGAGGGGGACACAATTCAGCCCATGACAGCATCCACAGCTGAGCACCTCAGAGACTCCCATGGAAAGGTCAGTCAGGACTCTGACATCTTTGATGGACCCTCATCTTCCCCCACCGAAGCCTCATACCTGGACCACCTTTGTGACGTCACATTCCCCTGTCGATGTATCCTCCTTAACATCTGCCCTTTCTCTCTTTCCCCTTCTGTCTCCCTGCAAAGTCCCGTTTTCATGATCTTGTTTTCTTCCCAGTTTCACTATCTTTTACCCTTTCTTGCTGTTGAGCTCCCACCACAGTTTTCTCATGAGATCTCCCTCTCACTCACAGCTTTCAACCTTTATAAGAAATGAGGACACACCACAAAAAGAGCTTTGTAATTTAACTCTCTTGAGTTGGCTGAGTCCTCATTCATTATAAAGTCCTCTTAAAATCAAAGCTAATTTGATTCAGAAGAGCCAAGGATTAAGATGTCAAGAGCTGGGCTTCTCAGAATGTGGTCAACAGACCACAAATGTGGACACAAATGTGGACATGTCACTTCTAACCTCAGGTAATGTTTGATTAAATGTTTTATTGCCTTTTTATTATAAAAGCCATGCTTCCTCAAATGGAAAACAAAGAATACTGCATGTTACAGGAAAACCAAAATTTATCAACAATTATCAACTGGAGATAATCACTTTGATGTTTCATTGCACTTGCAATATTTCCAAGAATATCTGTGTATCTAGTGAATGGAATATTTTCCATGTTATCTCCTAATCAGTCACATTTAGTACATAGGAAATCTTTCAATATATATTTTGTCTCAATCCTTTGATTACCTCTTTTTTTTGGAAATTCATTTGAGTTTCCAAGGTAAGTATATTGTCTTTTTCTAAAAAAACGAACAGAATTTTCTGTCCATTATATATAACATTTCTGTTTCACGTTTTATTGAATTGGTTGTAACCTCCGGAATGATGTTAAATAAAAAATTGTAATAGATGCCATGTCTTACCTGATTTCAGTGGGAACACTTGTAGATTTTTTGCTACTTGGGTTAAGATAAATACTTTATCTCATCTGAAGAAAATTTCTATCCTTAGTTCTAAAAATAATATGGGAATTATTGTTGTATTTACTACATTTTTAATTGTGATATAATTTGCATACCATAAAATTCAGCTCTTTAAAGCATGCGATTCAGTGGTTTAGAGTCTATTCACAAAGTGTGTAATCATCACTGCTATCTAATTTCAGAATGCTTTCATCACCCCAAGAAGAAACCCCATATCCATTGGCAGTCACTTCTCGTTCCTGTCCTTTCCCTGAATCCCAGGCAACCATCAATCTGCTTTCTGTCTCTATAAATTGCCTGTTTGGAAATTGCATATAAATAGAATAATGCATTTGGTAGCCTTCTGTGTCTGGCTTCTTTCACTTAGAATAATATTTTCAAGGTTCATTCACGTTATAGCATAGATCAGTACTGAACTCTTTTTATGGCTGAATAATTTTGTTTATCCATTCATCACTTGATGGACATGTCGGTTGTTTCCACGTTTTTGTATTAGAAATAATGTTGCTATGAATATTCATGTACAAGTTTTTGTGTGGACATTTGTTTTCAATTATCAGAATTGCTGAGCTGTATAGTAACTCTATTTTTGACTTTTTACGGAACTGCCGGAGTGTCTTCTAAAGTGGCTACACCATTTTACATTCCTACCAGCATTGTATGAGGGTTCCAATTTCTCCACATCCTCACCAACGCTTCTTATTATGTCCTTTTTTATTATAGCCATCCTGGTGGATTTCTCATGTAGTTTTGATTTGCATTTCCCTAAAGACAAATGATGTTGAGTATATTTTCATATGCTTATTAGTCATTTGTATATCTCCTTTGAAGAAATATTTTTCAAATCTTTAGCCCATTTTTAAATTGGGATACTTGTTTTTTATTGTTGAGTTGTAAGAGTTCTTTACATATTTTGGATACCAGACTTTTATCAGATATGCGATGTGCAACTATTTCTCCCATTTTGTGGATTGTTTTCCACTTTCTTAATAGTATCCTCTGAACACAAAAGTTTTTCATTTTGACGAAGCCCAATTTATATAATTTTTGTTTGCTTGTGCTTTTGGTGTCATATCTAAGAGAAATCATTGCCTAATCCAAGGTCATGAAGATTTACACCTCTGTTTTCCTCTAAGAGTTTTGTAGTTTTAACTCTTACATTTAGATCTTTTTTATTTTAATTTGTATATGTGGTATGAGGTAGAAAGCCAGCTTCACTGTTTTGCATACAGATATCCAGTTGTCCCAGCCCATTTGCTGAAAAGATTATTCTTTCCCCTGTTGAATTATCTGGGCACCATAGGTGGAAAACAATTGACCATAAATGTATGGGGTTATTTTTGAATATTTTTCTTTTTAATATCTACTAAGACTATCATAAGATCCTTCTTTCAATATGAAGTATTGTTAGATTTAACAATTTCTGTCTTTACAGTCATGAGATGCCCCAAACGCAAATCATGGTGAATTGTTATTTTCACACTCTATAAATTTGATTAGATATCGTTTTGTGTTTATAAGTGAGATCAATATATTGTTTACTCTTTTAGTGCCATCTTTGTCAGGCTTTGTTGTCACATTTCTGTAAATTTCATAAAATAAGTTCCATCTCTTTCTGTAGTTTGGGAAAATAAAGGGTGTAAAGTGGTTCAAGATCTAAAATGTTTGAGGTCCCTTGATCCTTTGGAAAGGTTCCCCTTACTCACCCTGATCCTTGTCTTATTTGGTGGAGGTCCCAGGTCTCTACAAAGTGATGAGTTTAAACCATGAATGAATACTTACCTCAGCTGAGTTTGAGATATGTTTTAAAAATAAGTCACTATCCGAAGAACAATTTTATCCCCTCCTTCCTCCATCCATGTCAGCTGAAGTTATCCTCTACATTAAAAATTTGTTTCCCCAATGTTCTTGTCATCTTTCATTTGTCCTTAATGCCCATCATCTTCCCCCCTGTCTGTAGCTGCTACTGCTTAATCCAAAGAAAATACAACCTGTGGAGTTGACATGTTTGCTATTCTGAATATCTCGCATCTGTCTTTATGTTAAAATTTTGCTTCTTCGTGTGATGGTTAAAGTGTAGGCTCTGGAACCAGGCTGCCTGGGTGTGAAGACTGATTCTGCTGTACACCAGCTCTATGACCTTGACAAGCTCTTAGCTTACTCACCTATAAAACAGGACTAATCCTAGGACCCACCTCATTGGTTTGTGGAGAGCATTACATGGCTTATTATTCATGAAGTGTTTAGAACAATGCTTGGTCCTTAGAATATCCATGTTTAACACATAAATACACTTGTCTTTTAAAGGCTGAAATTCCAGAGCTTAGATGCCATGCCTCATTTTGTTCCCTCTGCAACTGATTTCTAAATAGAAATGTTCTCCTCCTCACCAGTGCTCACTATTTCTGGTTCAGCTGCCTCCTCTCCCCTTAGACAGTCCTTGGATTCTACCTGCCTACTGAGCTCCCTCCAACACCACATAGCTCTTCTCAGAAGAGCTTGACAAAGTTTGGACCATTGTCCTATCCTTTCTTTTCTTCCTGAAGGTCCTCCAGCCCTATTCACAGTGAATTGAGAAAGTCTGTGACTCTGCTGCATCTTGAAAATGGTGCTGCAATATCATCCCCACGGTCGACATCCATTCCAAAATGATCCCATAGCTTCTGCTGCACTGGGACTGGTACAGAGAATGCATCTAACACAAGGCCACGGAAAGGGCCATGGTAACCACACATACACAGATGACCACAAATCTATCTCTATCCCGTTTAACACTCTTCAAAGCCCCAGATCCTTCTAACTAGCTCCCTTCCAAAGGTTTCTATCATGAACTGAGCTTATTTAAAAGTGGGCTCATGGGCATCCCAGCAAATCTTGTCCTTTGGTGCTCCAAAATGGAACCCACATTCACCAACCACTCAGGTAAAAAAAAAAAAACTTGGAAGTTGTTGTGGACAACTTCTTCTTACCACCCTCATCAAACACTAGCCCAAACCTGTGATTCGCATCTCCTAAATCTCTTTGAACTCACCCTGCCTACAGCTCTTCAACTGCGCTCCTTGGCACCAGTGATGCTCTCTCATCCATTCTTGACCCTGCTCACCACAGAGATCTTTCACAAAGGCCAACCTGATTTGCTGAAAATTCCTCAGGAGCTCCTTGCAGTTTTCAGGGGAAAAAAATTCAAGTTCCATCCTCTTGGCTCCCAAACCCTACTTGACCTAACTTCCCACCTGCCTACAACAGAGAACATGAAGTTTCTCTCGTCAGGGGCTGGTTTCTCCGTATCTGGTCAGGATCCAGCCTCCTCTTAGCTGGCTCTTCTTTCCCCATTTTTCTTGCATTCTCCGCCTCCCTCTCTCTTTCGGATCGTTCCCACTACAAATAAACGTGCTCTCTCCCCATCTTTGCCTTTGTGTAGTCTCCTCTTGTCCAGCTAAGCCATCATTGCTTTCCTTTTCAGACAAGCTTGCCAGCAGAGCTGTCTAATGTTTGTGTCCAGTGGTTCTTTGTGTGCCCACTACTGCCCCATGCCCGCCTGGCCTCTGCCACCCTCAGTCCCTGGCACTGCTCTCATCACAGCCATCAGCAACCTCCATGTGCCAAATGAAAGCAAACATTTTACCCTCAGCTCACTCCCACTCAATCTCACTTTTAACATGGCTCACCCGCTCCTAGAAACAATCTTTCTTAGTTTTAATGACTCTGAAGAAAACTCCTGGTTCTCACTAATTCTACCTGTCCTCCCAGCCTTTGTGAACACCTACCTCTTTGGAACGTTCTCCTTCCTCAACAATCAGCATGAGTTTGGGGGCCCTCCGCTGGGCTCCCCAAGCCTCCTTTAGGTGATTCATCCCCTTGGCTTGCAATTGTCTGTCTTACCTGCCTCTCACTGCACGATTGGGGTACATGTCTCATCAGTATGCCTAACACACAGTGGGCCATCCATGTATTTTCTTGAATGAACGCAGCCCCCTATAAGGGCAAAGAAAAATTCTGTAGCAACATTTTAAAACAGAGTTGACATATCTGAACTCATGCATCAGCAGGACTTACCCAGCCCCCATCTCTACCCCTGGGAACCTGCTGTCTCGGGATGTCCGTGCCAGTGTGTAACCTTCAGAAATGGCAATTTCCGGTGGGTCCAATAACATGATTCACTCAGTTAGTCATTGCCTTAAACTTTGAGTTATTCAAGTTTAATCCCATTAAAATAAGACATAGAACTAGGGCCTATGATGAGTTCCTAACAATGAAAAAAATAGGGCTGATGCTTCATTTGCAGTTGGCTCTTCTATGAGTCACGCCCGCTAGACCCACCAGAAAAAATAAGAATTGCCTTGGCCACACGCTTGCGGGCTTCAGGTCTTGCACCCACCGTCAGAAACACTTGATTCGGGTTTTGAAATGGACTTTAGCTGAAACGCTGTGCCCTTTGGAGGGTGCGTTCCCTGTCCCTTCTCACGGCCCTCCCATCTCGGCACGCTTCCTTCCCCGGCCCTCATCCTCTCTCCTTGCACCCGTGGCTGTGGTCCTGATGGCCGGGAAAGGAGCAGCTGTGGTGCCGGAGGTGAGCGCAGGGCGGGGCACACCACCTCCAGCTCATTGCTTCTCTGACCGTGACTGTGACGGAAGCAGCTTGACGTGGGGTCTTGGACTTTCACTCCTGTCCGAAGTGCTCTGTCCCTCCCCCTCTGGCACTTGCTCCTGCACTTGGCCCCAGGCCCACCTTCTCTCCAGCAACTCCTCGTAAAAGATCTGGCAGCTGAAGCCCTCTTGGATGCCATACTGGGCGTGCTCCAGCAGCACCTCCAGCGTGGGGAAGACCCGGCAGCAGGCCACACACCGCAGCCCGTGGTTGGTGGTGACCAGCCAGTCCGGGGTGGCCCACAGATCCTGCAGGCAGCACTCCAGGGGCACCAGCAGCTCCGTGTCGTCCGGCTCTGGGCAGGTGTTGTTCTTGCCATCTTCCAGTTCCCAGCGCAGGTCGGTGTTGGAAGCCATCTCAAAGGAGGAGCCTTTCCGCCTCTGCCTCTTGATGAACTCTGCTTCGTGGATGCGGGGCTGCCGACTGACCGGCTCAAAGCCACAGTCGGTCTCCCAGGCCACGGCCACACTCTGCACGGTCTACACATGGGTGTAGAAGGCGCACATGCTTTGCCGGGCAGTGTCCTCGCCACCACACGTGCTGTAAGAGCAAGACTGGTACTGGGAGTAGGACTGATACTCGGAGGAGGGCCGGGACGATGGCGAGCTGCTCCAGCCCAGCGTGCCCCGACCCTTGCCCAAGAAGTAGATGTCCTCCTCGTGGGAAACGGCCAGGCCGGGCCGCGGAGACGGCTCCTCTCTCTTAGAGGTCCCTGGGAGGCGGAAGGACATTTTCATCGGTGCTGAGGGATCCGTGCCACAACCCACCTCAGGTCTCTGAAAGGATGCAGGCTCCAGGGGCCCCTGGGCAGGTACTTTCTGCTCCCTGTGCCTGTTTCCCCATAAAGTGGGGATGAAATGCCTTTCTCTTGGGGCGAGGATAAAGATCAAATGTATAAACAGATATATCTTAAAGTTATGGATGTGATGACGGGGATCAAATAATGTATGAATGTAATATCCAAGCACTTGACTAAACCCGAAAAGGCCATCAACTGCTGAATACAGACTGTGGGACACCTACCCACACAGGGCAATCCTCTTTGTTGATAAGAAGGAATAAACTACTGTTACATGCAAAACATGGATGAGTCTCTAATGCATTCTGCTAAATGAAAGAACTCAGGGTAAAAAGGTCATAGAGTATTTGATTCCATTTAGATGACATTCTAGAAAAGGCAAAACTACAGGGAGAGAGAACAGAACAGGGGTTACCGGAAGCTAAGGGCAGCAGGGCAACTGACTGCAAAGGGTCACTAAGAACTTTTAGAGGGTGATGAAAGTATTCTGCATCATGATCTTTGTGGTGGTTAAACAAATGTGTACATGTCAGAATTCTTCAAACTGTACACAAAATCGGTGAGGTTTGTGTATTTAAATCACAGCTCAGTAAAGCCAGTTTAGGAAACCAGACTTGGGAAGTGCTTTGGCCAGGCCACTCAGCCCAACCTTCCCCTTGGCATTTGTAACATGTCTCGTCTTCCCCCAGGGGCATCTCACCCTTTTCTTGAACATCCATTGGATCCCGTCACCATATAAGTGCTAAGTGCTTGCCACATTTTAACTCATTTAATATTAAAAAAAAAAAAACTAAGAAATTCCATTGTTATGATTTTTGACAAAGTAAGAAACTGAGGCACAGAGCATTGAAATGATTGATGGAGCCAGAGCTGGTGCCGCTCACTCAGCCCCAAGAGCCGGTGTGACCCTTAGGTGCTGCCCATGGTCATTTCAAATTGATGTTCTAGATTAACTTTAATCTATTTATTATAAAGGAATTTTTTACATCACTGCTGAAATCACAGAACTGACATGTCAATTCTGTTTTTTTCAAAGCACATTAAAATATATGACTAACATTTTAGGATTTCATCCTCATACCTTCTGAAATCACCTCATGTGCTCACAACAGCGGCCTCAGTCAGACCCACGTCCATTTTTATGGTCAACAAAGCACTTTGGTGACAGCACCAAGGGGCACTCTGGTGCCCTCCCCTCCCCATCCCCTCCAGGACCACCCTCTCAGGGACACATCAGCCACACCCCTTCTTTCGAGCTACATGACCAGTGCACTTCCACGCTCTCCTCCATGGACCCTGGGCTGGCCAGGCTGAGGACGGTCCCGTCCGTTGGTGACTGTTCTCCCGTATGGTCCGTGAAGTGACGCTTCATGATGACACCAGTGCCCAGGGACTCAGAGCTCCAGCTGTTGGGTGAGAGTTGGCTCGGGCAGTGCTGAAGCCCTCCGCTGGCCCCAGGCCGAGTGGCCTCTAGGCATCCATGGTCACTGGGATCCTGGCTTTATTCTGTGACCTCATCAGTGGAACTGGTCTGTTCTGTGACCCATGGCAAGGACAGAGACCCAGCCAGGATGCCAAGAGAGGCTCCCCACCAGGATCTCATTCCCTGTCGGGACCTTTCCTGCTTTGTGTATTGTCAGGGACTCAAACATAAAGCACAGACACACACACATATAAACACATGTACACACAAATAGACACAAACACCTAAACACACACACATAGACACTTACACACATGTGAACACACGTATACTCATACCGACACACACATAATCACTCAGGCACACATACACTCAAACATACATAAACACACATTTAAACATGCAGAAACATACACACACATACAAATTCAGACCATATTCACTTAACCACATACATGCTCACACACGTACTATCATCACCCAACATCAAAGTGGGCCTACCTTGAACTGTGGCAGCAGCAGGTGACCTGAAATCTTGCCTCCCCCCCACTGCTCCAGAGTCGCCACTGCTGCCTCATTAGGGCTCTTGGAGCTCCGTGGCCTGCGTCCCCAGGCACCTCCTCAAGTCTCCCTCTCTGTGCTCACCCTCGCTCAGCTCCAGGGACTCAAACATACCAGGGATGCTCCTGCCTCTGGGCTTTGCATTTGCCCTACCTTCTGCCAGGAGTGCCCTCCCCTAGGGCCCGCATGGCTCACTCTGTCACTGCAATCTCTGCTGAAACAGCACCTATCAGAGCCACCTAGCATCCATCACCCTCAGACTCTATAACATATGCATGTATATACGTAACAACTTCCCTGCATTCATCTACTTCTTCCTAAATGTCAGCTCCAGGAGGAGAGAGACGTCATTCATTTCCTCCTCTATATCCCTAGCATCTGGAATACACTGACACATTAACAAGCATTCTAGAGATAATTGTCAGATTAATGAATAAATAAATGATGAACACGTTGGACAGTATTTGGATGAGCTGACAGGGGCCTGCCTGCCTAGGGGAGCTGCCTTCTTTCTACCCCTCAGATCCCTGTAGCCCCAAGGCAGGCTGGTTCTCACCCCACAACTTGGAGTCCCCTCCTGCTTCTCCACCTGCACAAACTTCACTCCACACACAATCACTCTGGCACATATTCCAGCTTGCCATCTCTCTCTGCTCCAGGATGTCTTAGGATGTGAAGACACTTCCTCCAAAATACTTCTCCCCATATCCCCCCAGCCCCTGCTCAGTCTCACCAACTTGATTCCTCTGGATCTCAAATTCTCAACAGCTCAAAAGGTGATAGATTGAAAACAATCCCAATATCCTGAAAGCAACACCAACACCACCGGCACAGCCAGCATCCAGGAATATACTCCTCTCCAGAACTAGTAGCCACTATGTAAAGCAAAATACCACAGAGCTTTACCGAGCGATGGAAAGTCACACTTGCACCTACAAAGAGACAATGTTCCTTGGCAGGAAGAGGAAACACTGCAAATGTATTCTTTCTTGCCTAATAAATTAAGAGACTTGCCTTTACACAAGGGGTACTAGCACAAAAATTAAATAGATCAACGGAAGACAAAGATAGTCCAGAAAAAGATCACATGACGTATTTGAATTTTTAAGAGATAAAGTAAATAACAAAAGTCTGGGAGAAAAAAAAAATGATGCTGAAAACTTTTATTCATTTTTAAAAAAATCAACTTTGGTATCACCTCATATAAGACAACTAAGACTATTTTTTATGGCTCTGGGGTTGCTTTTTAAGTTAAAATGTTTAGAAAGAAAATATAAGTTAACATTTGTAATTATAGGGTGGCTTTTCTAAACTTAAATGTATCAATCACAAGCACTGAGAATCTTTGTCATCTTTTTTATTATTTTTTTAATTTTTGAATTTTATTTTATTTATTTTTTATACAGCAGGTTCTTATTAGTCATCAATTTTATACACATCAGTGTATACATGTCAATGTTTTTTAATTTCATTGCTAAAAAAAAAATCTCACTGTTTACATTTGCATTTCTCTGCTTTTCAGTAAAACTGAAATGAACAGTTCAGTAAAGGAAATGAACAGGCAATTCCCAGGAGAACAAGGGCAGATGGCTGATAAGCATATGAGAAGATGTTCAGCCTAACTCTAGGAAGGAAACTACAAATTAAAAACACATGCTATATAGTATATTGTTTTCACCCAAAAGGCAAGCAAGAATTTAAAAGATTGACAGTTGCTAAGTGCTGGTGAGAACAAAAGGAAATGAACACATTTACACTCTACTGGTAAGTGCATGACTTGCCTCTCTCAAAGGAAATTTGGTAGCACCCATTACAATTCAAAGTGGGCTCTTTTAGGGCTTCCCTGGTGGCGTAGTGGTTAAGAATCCACCTGCCAGTGCAAGCGACACAGGTTCGAGTGCTGGTCTGGGAAGATGCCACATGCCGCAGAGCAACTAAGCTCATGCCCCACTATTACTGAGCGTGCACTCTAGAGCCCGTGAGCCACAACTACTGAGCCTGCGTGCATAGAGCCCGTGCTCCGCAACAAGAAAGGCCAATGCAATGAGAAGCCCGTGCACCAACGAACAGTAGCCCCTGCTTTCTGCAACTAGAGAAAGCCTGCGGTGCAGCAATGAAGACCCAATTCAGCCAAATAAAAATGATTATAAATAAAAATTTTTTTTTAAAAAGTGGGCTCTTTCAACTCACCAATTTACTTAACACCTCCTTCCTGGGAAACGTTCACATTTTGTGTATGTGGGTGAAATAGCACATCGAGAAATATTTATTACAGTATTATCCATACTAGAAAATAAAAGGAAACTTTTCAAAGATCCATCCAAATAAAGAAGTAGTTAAATAAATTACAGCATAACCAAACTGTGGAAGACTATACTGCAATAAAGAGATCTACATGTACTAGTAAGTAAATCCATGTTAAGTGAAAAAAACAAGATGTAAGAGAATTCCACTTATATAAAAACTAAATATGTATCCCCTCCCCCAAAAGCCCTAAACCAAGTCTATACTGTCTATGAATGCAAAGGCACAGAGGAGATAATCACACCTCACTGGGAACAGTGGTGACCTCAGGGAAAGGGAAAAAAATTAGGAGGGGCTATGGGAGATTGTAGGTATTTTCCAAAAATGACCACACCAGTGCTCCCATCCCATGTGCTCTTCTTACAGTGTGAAGTTGACAGTCCTCTATCGAGAGACAGGGTCCCTCTTCCTGAACCAGAGTGGACTTTTTAACTACCTCCCCCAACAGAATGTAGAGGAGTGAGGCTTGGAGACTTTCAATGCTAGGTCATAAAAGACAATATGACTTCCTCTGGGTTCCTTCTCTGTCTCCCTCTCTCTCTCCACTCTCCTTTGGACTCAGCCACCACATTGTAAGGAAGCCCAGGCCACATAGAGGTGTTCCAGCCAACAGTTCCGGCAAAGGTCCTAGCCAGCCATCAGACATGTGAATGAACCAGCCTTCAGATGATTCTAACTTCCAGCCTTTGAATCTTCCAGCTGGGGCCCCAGGCATCTCAGGGCAGAGGTAAGCCACCACCTCTGAATTCCGCCATCTCCTGCCTGAATTCCTGACCCTCAGAAACTGGGAGCATAGATTCACACACTAATTTGGGGGCAATCTGTTACTCAGCAGACTTTGATTTTCAATGCAATGTTTAAGTATGTTCTAGTGAGACAGCTCACCGACCAGCGTCTGGACTGCAGTGCACCATCCTGGCCCAGCTGAGCGCTGGCCCCCAGCACTACCTGGGAGGAAGGCTCCCACCACCCACTGTCCATTTACCCACTTGTTCAACCCCAGTATGCAGGTATAACAGCTTCAAAGTTGTTAGCCCTTGGGAAACTACTTTACCAACTAGAGTACAGTTTTTACACACAGTTCCTTTTGCCTTTAGCCTTATAGTTTCTAGTTGAAAACATCATTTTCCAAAGTTACTTGGGTCAGTTCCTTTTTGCCCCAGAATGTGCATATGTTCCTTCTAACCCTCTCAACAATCCCACCAGGGAGACACAATTAACCACATATTCAGAGGGAGGTAGAGACGCCAAGGGGTTAGATGAAGTACAGGCAGGAATTAGGAGGGTGGGGTGCTGACCCCTCACCCCAGAGGCAGGGCTGCTTTGTCAGACTGTCCGATGCTCTCCCCCTCTGGCTGCTGCGCAGGGGCGGCTTAGAGCAAAGCCCCACCGAAGTGTGCCACTGTCCTTCACTTTCATGTGGGCTCTGGGCTGCTTCCAGCCACAAGAGGTCCTCTGTCCCAGCCCTGCTTCCTGCTCCAAGCAGATGTTTAGCCAAGGCCACCCATACAGGGTTTCTGCCCTCCCTGGGGAAGAGCAGGGGTGGGGGTGTTATGGCCCAGACCCACCCAGCCCCCTACATCCCAGCCCCCTCAGTTTTCCAGCTGGGTCTCCAGCCTCGCCAAGAACTTCATGCTCCACTGCTGAAGCCGGCAGGGTTGGTGTGCAAAACCCCAAAAGGACCAACGCAGCACTTTCTCGGAGCTCTGACTCCTGGCCAACTCATCTCACACATCACATGTGAGTCTTAAACCTCATCAAGAAGGCCTGGAGGATTTTCCAGTCTCCACTTTTCTTCCAAAACCTCCTCTTCTCAGCACCCCCCCCCCCACTTATTTTTTTCTTAGCTGAGAAGAAGCTAACAGGAAATGAACCAGCCACAGCTCCAGCAGGAAGCAGAGATGCCACCTCTTGCTTCCCTTCACTTCTAACTCCAGAGATGGGCTTGTGCCACAATCCAGGCTACAGGGAGAATCAGATCATTCATCCCAGAGCCGATGCGCCTCCAGAAATAGCCTGTCCACTTGGCCAAGGAGCCTGATGTTACCTGGGGTGGTGCACCGGTCGCAGCATTTCTGCGGCTGAGCCGCTGTGTAAAGCGTTTAAAGTGGGCAACACTCCTCTCTTCACGCTAGAAAATAGGACCCCCTGAGGGGACACCAGCCACCTTGTCGCTGCCTCTCTCAAAAAACTCCTATTATCAGACTTAACACCGAGGGAGGTGGGGAAGTGGTGAGTTGCCTTAGATGCTGCGGGCCAGGTATAGGGCGACCTCCAGCCTGGGAGTCCGTCCCACTGAAAGCCTATTCCCAGGAATTATTGACGGCCTCAGCCTGTGCTAACTCTGCAGAGAAAGTGCCAGAAGATAAGTTGAGGATCAGAGTAGGGAAGTATCATCTTTCGAGTTCATTTTCTGTTGCTTCTTGTCACTATTTAAAAAGAAGTGAGTCAGTGGACCGCATAAGGGAAAACCCAGCCACAGGGAAATATAATACGAAGAGTTCTCCCTCAGTCTCCCCAGGCAAACAGGGAAGGGAGTTTTGCTTTTGTTTTCCTTCAGACTTAATAACAGGCTGCTGCTTCTCTGTGGTTTGTTTGGAACTGTCTCAGGGTTTTGACCTTAACCTCAGGACACCCACACAAACAGCCTAGGACTTCTCTGTCATCAGGGAGCAGGGTGAGGGACACCTGTGCAGGGCCCTCAGGCATGTCCTTGGCTGTGCTCCAGGCCCCAGAGCCCCAACCTGGCCCAGAGCCCCTCCACCCCAGCTCTGGCTCCATGGAACTGCAAAGGTTTAACGAGATTTTTGGATTCAGAAGTGTCTTTTCCCAACTTGTGTTTCCTTGGAAAGGTGACCTCAGCTGGGAGGAAGGACATCCCAGCTGAAGGCCATGCATGTGACCCAGGAGCTCTAGGATCGCAGCTGCTGGTCTCTCCCCCTTGAATGTTCTTAGAGAGCCACGTGGAGAGCTCTGGGGAAAGGGCTGAGTCTTCCTTCTCTCTATGTCCAAAATGTGCTGGCCATAGGTCACCCTGGACCCAGCTCTGAGGACATCAGCTGCTACCTCGTACTGAGTGAACCTTCTGGAAGCATGGCTCCCACATGGAAGGGGAGATCCCAGGACCCTAAAGACCAACAGTGAGTTAGCACAGTTTCTAAACGTGCTGGGCTTACCCCCATGCAGCCTTCAGCCAACATCCAAGGTATTTGCACGTCTGCTGAAAAGCAGCTCACGGATCACCAGAGCAGAACTAGGATGATTTATTTTTATCCCCATAATCAGAATGGCTATTGCAGACTCTTGTCTTAAGACTGGCTTTTCCTATCCCAGTCCTTCAGAGAAAGTGGCTCTTTTGTAAGATGATGCAGTTGCTTATTGGATGGTAGAGGTGTCCCAGGGGAAACCAGCCACTGTCTCTCCCCAACCTACCACCCAAAGCCTTGCAGCTGATCCCATGCCTTCTTCCGGGAATGCAGTGGCGGTAAGGTGGGGGATTTCTGGGAAGGCTGGATCAGGCTGCGTGAAATTACCACAGGAAAGTTCCCAAGAAAGGAACCCAAGGCCAAGACTTAGGGGCCGGCACGTGAGGCAGCCCATTGAGCCACACCCGTTGCTGCTGGCTGACCCCCGCAGTGCGGTGAGACTGGTTCCAGCTCCCCCTCCACAGTGGGGTTTGTGTCTGTGTGTTTTCAGCGTACAAACCCTGCCTTCCTTGATTAAAATTGATTCCTACGTATTTTATTCTTTTGGATGCTGTGTAAATGGATCTGTTTTCTTAATGTCTTTTTCAGATTGTTCATTACCGTTGTACAGAAATATGACTTATTAAAATTCAATTTTGTTGAATTTGCGTATTAATTCAAACAGGTTTTTTGGGGGGGGTGTGGATTCTTTAGGGTTTTTGATACGTAAGATCATGTCATCTGCAAATAGAGCTAGTTTTACTTCTTCTTTTTCAATTTGGACACATTTTATTGCTTTTCCTTGCCTAATTGCTCTGGCAAGAACTTGAGTATTCTGTTGAATTGAAAGCTGGCATCCTTGTCTTATTCCTTATCTTCAGGGAAAGCGTTCAGCCTTTTACCGTCGAGAACATCGCTGGCTTTTGTACAGGGCCTTTTTCGTGTTGTGGAAGTTCCCTTCTAATCCTAGTTTACTGAGTGCTTTTATCATGAAAGGATGTTGACGTTTGTGGATTGCTTTTTCTGCATCAATTGACATGATTATGTCCCTTCATTCTATTTATGTGATGCACTACACGGCTTGATTTTTCAAATGTTGAACCACCCTTGCCTTCCCAGGTTAAACCCCATTTGGCTTTGCTGCGGTAGACAGGCTGCTTCATGCGATCAGCATGTCCAGGTGGGTGAAGTGGAGGATCTCAGGGTCAAGGAGGCAGGACTGGGCTCTAGCACGCCCACAAGTGCACAGGGAATGGGCAGAAAGCAGCGAGATCAGTGCGCTTCCTACCTGTCACCTGAACCAGCCAGCATCCTTGGCGCTATGAGCACCAATCCTGGGGAGGAAAGAGAAGCCCCGCCAGTGTTGGTGAGAAGGAAGTCAGCGCTGATTCACTTCACAAGGGGACAGACAGCTCTCCACAGATGCCATCCCAAGTCCACTCTGGCTGTCAGAAATTCAACAAATATGATAAAGATCGGAGGGGAGCATACATGAAGTTTTTATTGTTTGCAAGAGAAGACTAAAAGGATCTGCATATTATTTAAATTTTGAGTTATAGTTTTTTTGGGGTTTTTTTTTTTTTTTGTGGCATGCGGGCCTCTCACTGCTGTGGCCTCTCCTGTTGAGGAGCACAGGCTCCGGACGCGCAGGCTCAATGGCCATGGCTCACGGGCCCAGCCGCTCCACGGCATGTGGGATCTTCCCGGACTGGGGCACGAACCCGTGTCCCCTGCATCGGCAGGCGGACTCTCAACCACTGCGCCACCAGAGAAGCCCTGAGTTATAGTTTTAAATGATTCCCTAAAACTTGAAGATAACCCAGCAAATATATTATTACTTTGTTAGCTACAACACATAATAGACTATTGACATAGCACAAATTCACAGGCAGTGGTGCATGACAGTGAAATAGCATTGTAGAGACCCCAAAATAATGTTTCATATTATTTACCTGCCTTTGTGAAAGAAGTATGACTAGCTCGTATTTGGACCACAATGTATACATAAATTCAAGTCGGCTTTTTGGAAAATGACGGGCCACGAACACTAGTAATGTGAGAAGAAGCAGTCACACTGTAGGATCCACCACCCAACGCACAACAAATTAAATTGATCACAATAAACCCAAACAAAGATAATTAAAAGGCAAGAATGGCAGCAACTGAAAACAGATCTCTCAAGACATCAGTGATGAGGTTCTGGAAACAAAGCCTGCTTCTCCCACATTGCTGGGTTTCTCTCTGCACCAGACGTATGCAGGAGGAGCTTGGCAGCCCTGCACGAGAGCCAAACGTCTTAGCAGGACCCCAGACCTCAGTCCTTGCACAGCTTAATGTTGGACTATTTTAACATATAAATGCCAAACCTTTGGAACCTTAAATAATTCAGATTGCCAGTTTGTTGCCCACAGCCAAATGTAAAAAGTGAAGTCAGCATAACCAGGCATTATTCCTCCAGAAAGATGGAAAAGTGACTTGCATTTTTAATGAGTTCCCAGCCAAGAGGGGCATCCAGTGGTGTGCTGGGGCCACCTACGACTGGCTAAGGAAAGCCAATTAATAAACCTTTCAAAAATTTTTGCAAGCCAATTGTGAAACATAGCCATTATCGCAATTAAAATTTTATAAACTTCCAATTAAATAGATTATATTATACACAAAAGTAATAAATATTCAGAACTCATCAATTCCTAACTATTTTACTACATTTCATGACACACTGGCAGCTTGTAAGAGGGCTTGGAGGGTGGATTTACACCATGGTAATTGGCAAAGGCTACAGTCAAGGCCTTTCCTACCACCCCTACCCCCACCCCGGACCCCACCACCACCCCAGGGAGGGAGCAGGTTGTTAAACATTTACCATTGCACCGCTGGAGGCTCCTACATTCAGTTAGTGGAGCCCACAGTTCTGGCTGGGAAAACAAGCCCTTTAGGCAAATTTCCCCCAGTAATTCTAACTTTCTGGGAGTTTCCACAATAGAGGCTGTTTCTTAATCCTTCAGGGAAGTGCTCAGACCCTCCCACCTGCATGTGGGTCACAGTATAGAAAAAGCACTTACTCCCACCATCATTTTATGATTCTCACAGCAACCTAGACCTGTGGGCAAAGGAGTATCCTTTCCCTATCAACATGAAGAAACAGCCGTGGAGCAGTGGGTGCAGTTTCCTGGGGTCATACAGCCTGTGGGAGGGGAATTCAGCTTCCTTAGCTAGATTAGCTAGATCAGATGGACACATTTTAGCTTTAAAAAAAGAATTAAATAAACACAAGGTCCAGAACTGGTATACTGGTTAGAAATATTAATTGAAACAAATGTTCTGCCAATACATAGCAACAACTTTAAACCTGTGATACCCTCAGTCTCAGCAATCTTGCTTCTAGAACTTTATCTTTGAGGAAGTTAACAGTATGCCAAGATTTCTCTGGCCTATTTTCAATACGGTGTTATTTATACGCACAAACTCAGAAGCAACCAGCGTCTCAAGCAAGGAGGTTCAATGGATTGGGTTACATCAGCCTCACCTGGGAATTTGTTAGAAATGCAGATTCTTGGGTTCCACCCCAGTGCCTCCAGCCATCTGGGTTTAAATAAGCCCTCTGTGTGATTGATTCAGATGCCTGCTAGAGTTTGAGAATAAAATATGGGACAACCAAAAAAAGGATGCAATGCAGTTCATGAAGAGCTCAGGAAAATATGTTCCCGATATAGGAAGTACAACCATATACAATTGACCCTTGAACACATGGGGGGGGGTTGGGGGCACCCATCCTCCACAAGTTAAAAATAGCTCAGCCCTCCATATCCGAGGTCCCTCATCCACGGATTCAACCTACTGCAGTAATTACTATTGGAAAAAATCCACGTATAAGTGGACTTGCATAATTCAAACCCATGTTGTTCAAGGGTCCAATGTACCATACGATCCCAGTTATGGAAACCTAGTATATGTATATATATGCACGCTCACATATGTAAAGTCTGGAATGATACATACCAAAAAGTGAGCAACATTTATCTTTGGAAAAGGGGTTCTCCCATCCTTTTGCTTACCCTTATTTTCTAATTTTTGTACAATAAACATGTAAGAAAATAAGCAATAAATTACTTCTAGTTTTACTTAAATATTAATGATTTTTTAAAAAATACTAAATTAAAAATATTTATATAGATATATATAATATATATATGTATATATACACACACATATGCTCACAAGTAAGATTTTGCGAAACCCCACACTTCCTGCCCATCCATCCCCAGGATGCTTCATACCAGGTCCCGTGGGCACGTCCCTCACTCCAGGACCTGGGGACAGGTGTCAGAAGGCCGCAGCGTTTGGCTTACTGGGCGCAGGAAATGCAGCTGGGGCAAAGGGCCGAAACCTGGCCCTATCTACACAAGGATAAAATAAACTGGCTACAGAGAAGCCCGTGGGAAAGACATGACATTTGTTTGCAAGGAAACATAAACAAGGACGAATGAAAACAGAAAAGTGGCTCAGCGAGAGACTGATCAAAGCCAGCTGGGCAAGCAGGCCCCGACTTCAGGGAAGAGGGCAGCTGTAGGCGGGCTGGGGGCTGGCGGGGCGGGGTCGGGCCTGGAGGCAGGGCCGGGCAGCCTCTCTAGCCACGCATCGCCTGAGGGGGCGAGAGAGGGGAAATTGCGTATGACTGGGCTTCAGGCATTTTGAGACCTGAATTAGCTGTTCCAGTCACTTGGATGGGAGGAAAGATCACCCAGGTTCTGTCTTCTCATCCCCAAGTTCATAAACAGAAAAGAATCAGCATCTATCTACCACCAACCATGTGCCCGGCATAGAGCGAGGCATTTCATCATGTCTTTTAATCCTTATGATGGTCCCGGAGAACCCCCAGGCCCTTCCACTCCTGCCAATTTGCCCAAGGTCAAGTAGCTGCTGAGCTGTGAACCAGGTGTCCAAACTAGGACCCGTGCACATCGGCACAGCACAGGCTTGCCCTATCACAGAAAGCCGGGTTGTCATTGGCCACCACCAGAGTCCTGCCAGTGCCTTCCCCATCTCCCTTCCCACCCGCTCTGGACACCTGCCCCTGCCCACGGTTCCTCCACCCACCTGCCATCCACCAGTCCTGAGCAACTGAGCCCCTTAAAGAGCTAGTGTGAGCCTCGGCCTTGGCATCATTTCCATCTTGCAAAGGCTAAGGCAGCTTTACAATGTTTATTTTCAATCGTGCCAGGCAAATGCTAAGACATGTTGTAAATTATCATTAATTTGAAGAGATGTTTCCCTTGGAGAGACAAAATGCCTAGCTGATTTCATGAACAATAGCTGAAGCTTAGAAGTTACACTACACTTAAGTTTTCTCTTGTCCTTGGCCTAAATCTGACCTTTTGTTCCTCCCACTCATTGCTTTCAGAGCTCAGACATAGGACCCCCACTCAGAATGGGGGAGGAGGTGGAGGGGCTCCCTCAGGACCAGGTGATGTCTAAGAGCATGACCGGCCCCCAGCTGCAGGGCTCAGGTGTCAGTCAGCTCCTGTCACCACCCTGGGATTGTGCCCGTTCCTCCTCCCCCTTCTCACCCCTCTTCCCTCATCTGGGTGAGTCATTGCCATCCTCATTTAAGAAGTTGATGAAAGGAGATGATTTTAGCCTGCTTGAGGCCAAGTCATGCCCATCTTGGCTGGCACTCATTTTTCTTTATCCGTACATCAAGGGTTTTACATGGCTCAACTTCTGATAAAGCTTCTTTAGATATTATTTCCTCTGAAAAGCTTTCATTTGCTTGGAAAAACTCTCTTTCTTTGAGGGCAAACTCCCTTCCCACCATTCTCCTCATTTGCCCACCTCCCTCTCTGGGGAAGTGGAGTCCACCCCTCTGCCTGGCATTTCTTGGGGACCAGGGGAGGCACCCGCAATTCAGGTGCACGAAACCCTCCACATGGTCCTCTACAACACTGATGGTTCTTTTAGGGATGAGCCATTAATAAACGCACGGCCACCATGACAAGTTGAGAAGGTCTGGGTTCTGTGCCTTCCATCACTTCAGAGATTCCTATACTGAAGGCCTGTTCCATATGAGTCCATCCAACTGATGGAAATAACAGCCCTCATCTCTACGCTAGCTACTCCTCCCAAACCGGAGAAGAGACATCAGTGTAGCCCTGCCCCTCCTCCTGACACCCACAGGTCCCCCTCAGCCTGACTCAGCCCATACCCGCAGCTGTCCTCACAGCATCCCCACCCTCTGCCTCACCAGCCTCACCAGGCACTGGGCTGTCCTGTCCCCTACTCTTATTTTTACCATGTTGCTGCCCTTGCTGCCAAAGTGGTTTCACAGTTCATTCTGCCTGCTCCCCTACCCGAGGACTCCCTTGGCCAAGACCACTGGAGGCCACCCACTCAGGCTGGCAGAAACAGCATTTATTTCTCTTACTCTCTCCCGGGGCAGTCTGGCATTGGAGCCAAGTCTGAGGTGCAAACGAGGGCAAAGAGGTCAGAGAGGGATGTGCTTCCATTGTGATATCTGGGTCCAGCAGCCTTGGAGACCAGGCTCCCCAAAATACTAAGGGATGATACCATTATACACAGTACTGCCGCTCAGATCATCTCACACTGGCCATGCCACACGTACGCTACATTTTTAGGAATAAAAATTGTATCTGCCCTAGAGAAATTCTCATGTCTGTGCCAAAAGAATATACACAAGAATTTTCATTCTTCCTCTTCCCCTCCTCCTCCTCCTCCTCCTCCAAATTCTTCCTCTCTTTCTCCTTTTTCTTTTCCCCTAAATGCTTGTAATTGCTTTGACGTTTTCCATCCCACCTTTTTTTCTTTTTTTGCGGTACGCAGACCTCTCACTGTTGGGGCCTCTCCCGTTGCGGAGCACAGGCTCTGGACGCGCAGGCCCAGCAGCCATAGCTCATGGGCCTAGCCGCTCCACGGCATGTGGGATCTTCCCGGACCGGGGCATGAACCTGTGTCCCCTGCATCGGCAGGCGGACTCTCAACAACTGCACCACCAGGGAAGCCCCCCACCATTTTTTTTATTCTAGGAGGTCTTCCTGAATTTACGTTACACAAATTCAGTACTATATTTTTCTATCATTGCTGAGAATTAATCAATATTCTATTGATATATTATGTCCCTGAACAATATAATGCTTTCATATCTGTCTCCCATACAACCTCCCATATTGAGATCATGTGGGATTTCAATGTACAGGAATGGCAATGTATAGTAATTTTTAAAATAATCCCTACTTATTTAAATTTAAATATCAATTTTACCGGTTTCTTTACTCACTGCTACTTCTTTTATCTCACACATTCCTCTTAAATTCATTTTTCATTTTGCTGAAGTTCATCTTCCAGTAATTTTTTTCAGAAAGAATTTTGGGGTAGTAAATTTTCTGAGTTTTTGAGTTTTTTTTTCCTTTTCACTTGAATGATAGTTTGTTTGGGAAGAGAATACTATGGTGCATAATCATATCCCCTGAGAATTTTGAAAATATTGCTTCTTTATCTTCTTTCATTCAGTTCTGCCAATGAGAAGTCTAATTTTGGTCAAAGTCCCATTTTTTTATAGGTCATTTGCTTTTCTTTGTTCTTGGTACTCTCAAATTTTACTTTGATTTTGCTGTATATAGTGGGGTTTGCATTTGTCTCGCTGCATTCTTCCTTTTAAGCTGTGTTCTAGTATCTTTCTGCAACTTTGGTCAATTTTATTCTCTCTCTTTTGATATGTCCCTGTTTTTGTTCTGTTTGCTCTTCCCTTCCAGAACACCTCGTAAATGAGTAGGACTTCTGGATCTTTCCTTCATGACTCTGAACTTCTAGTTCACCTATTCGCTTACCGTCTTTCTGCAACTACTTTCATAAAAGAGAAAACAGACTTCACAAAGCCAGACAACTGAATGGCAGGACACTGTGTATCAGAGACTTCCTGACCCTCCTCCCACGCAGCCTAAGCCTGGGCACGGTGATTGTCTTGCCCTTTCTTAGCTTTGCCGTGGTCTTTTCTACTCCTGGGTATTGGCACACCAGGTTCCAGAATGTTTTGCCCTCCTCCCTGACTCATAAACTCCTCACGTCCAGGCCTGAATGACTTCGCCGCAGTCTGCATACACAGCCTGGGAGACTTCTTTGTCATCCGATGATAACTTCCACGTGAAAAATCATATTCTTTGAAGGATGCTTAGTTTATCTGACAAGTCTGGGATTATGACAAATGACTCGGAAGAGAAAGAATCAGTCAATGGGAGGAGCCCCGAGCGCAGCCTGGCCCTGGCCCTTCTAGGCTTCATGTCACAGGCACCACCCGCTCTGCTTGCATCTTCAGCTCAGCTCAGCTTCCCTCTGTCTAAGCAACCCCTCTGCACACTCCATCTCACCGTAAAAGAGCCTTATGGCTCCTCCAGGCCGATTCTCCCCTGCTTTTTTCATGGATCTTAGAGCACATTCTAGAACAATCTCCGACATGTGTGTTTTTAACCCCAGTTCACAAGCTTGAACTCCTGTAGGAACGCGGGGTTTGCTCTCTCTCCAAGTGCGGCCCATCCTTTGGCTCCCTAAGAGCTGATTCAAGAGACCTGAGACCAGCTGCAGACCCTTCCCAAGGCTAGCACTCCCCAGGTCTTCCACATCCTCATAAATGGTACCAAACCCTAGCACAGAGGCTGAGTCATTCTTTCCCTCACCCCCGAATCTATGTCAGCAAGCCCTGGCATCTCCACCTCTAAACCCCATCCCAAACCCATCCATCCTCTGCATCTTTGCTGCCGGCACTCCAACCCCAGCCATGCTCACCTCTTGCTTGGACTGGGGCAAGGACCAATCTGGACTCTAGGGCCTGCAGAGTGATATTGACATGTCATGACTCATTCAAAAATCAGAATAACTGATACTTCATCTCCATCTGCCTAAGTTGTTTGTCTGCCTCTCAGCTATTTCCAAACCTGGAAGATAAAAAGAGCTGTTATCCACCTACTTATTCAAACCCCCATATATTCTATGATGGAATATATTAGAATTCCACAATATGTATACTTTTAACACAAGTAGAAGAGTATATACACATATTTATTTAATTTTTATGTGTTGATTTATAGATTACATGTCAAATATATTTTTAACTTAACGACATAGAGATTGATACATATGTCTAATTTGTTGATCTTGCCAGATAACCCAATCCCATCTTACCTTCTCCTCCAGGTCCTGAGCCCTGGAGGCAGCAAACCACAGCCATGCCTTTAGATCCTGGCTGGCTGCTGCCATCTGCAGCTCACTCCCCCTGTGTAGGGCTAACTCTTCCTCCTGGTATTTGAGTACCATCTGTCCCTTCCCCTTTGGGCAGGATGTTCTGCCCGCTGAGATGGGCTGTCTGGGATCTGCATGTGTTCTGGGGGCCCCTGGGCTGGGAAGGCCTCTGCTAGCATCCTCCCAAACCACAGGGTGGGGCAGGAGGAACGGCCCTTGCTCAAGACATCGCACCTACAGACACAATGACTTCTTGCGGTTGCTTCAAAAACATGTCCAAGGGCTCCTGCCCATTGGCACCTTTATCCCCAGGAGCTGCTCCCAGGGCATGTCTGCCTTTATAAGCCAAGGAGAAAGCACTGGTCTTCAGCATACTTCTCTGTGTTCTTCACACGGGAGACCTTGTGTAGGGCGCAAACTAAACCAGAGCCCGGGAGTGGTGCTGGGAAAATATGTCATGAAGTGGGATGGTGGAGAGGATCCCACATTCTATTGAGTTTACAGAAATTAAAACGATTCCTGAGAATCGGGATGCATTCACCTTCAGTTCACAACCAGCTGTCTTAATTAAAATGCTGCTAAAAGAAGCAAATCAATTAACAGATACCTTACAAGATGGTTTATTCTATCTTATACACAGAAAATTGCTTATGAGTATCGCATTACCGCTTTAGGTTATCAGTTAACCAAGTCTGCTAATGAGCTACATTGTTATCAAGTCAGATAAAAGATGCCCTGGGAATCCAGGCAAATTATTACAACACAACACTTTGTTTTGAAATATAGCTCATCTTTCATCACACACAAGGAGGGTAACCTTATCTAAGGAGTGAACCAGTCCATAGAGCCACCGAGATTTCTGCTGAATGAAAAGGCAAAGAGTATTCCTTAATGCAGCCTGGAAATAAAAGATTAACATTACAGGGGAGAGAAATGTGAATGGGGCCTGTGCCACGGAGGTTTACGTTTATGGCAATAATCAAAGACGTGGGTTTCCTAAGCCTCTGCCTGCTGTGTCCTCCATGATAAAGTATGGACATTGTCACAGTCACCACAAAATAATTATATACGCATAACAATAATTGCTTGCATTTGTATAGCTCTCTACAAGGCATGGCAGCTGCTCTCTCATTTAATCCTTTGTTGGCTCCACCATTTGAAGAGCTACAGAGCTGCAGGCCCATTCCACGGCCATCAGACCCCTTTCTCCCACTCCAGCCCAGCCTGCCATTTCATCCTTTGGAAGGTCTGTCTTTCATTTGTAGGAATGGAGACTGCCCCATAGTTTCCATGTTTCAGGGCCCCTGAATGTTGACAAGGGTTTTCTTTTGGCAGCTGAGGTGAGGCCTACTGTTCTAGAAAATGCTGCTCACCTCTTGGTAAGATGGTGGTGCTGGAGAGGCTGTGTCTTGAGTCTGGGTCTCATTCCATGAGCCATTTGCTGCCAGTAAGATCCATTGACATGGACACAATGCCATCCTGAAGCATGACCAGCTCCAACTGGGGAACCAGGATAGCCAGTGAGCATTTATTGGCTTCCAAACTTTCTCACACTGGAAAGAGGGCTCTTACTTCCCTCTACGCAGTCAGCTTCTTGCAGAAGAGAAGTAATATTTTCCTTTAGGACAGAGGCACTTTAGATTCTCTAAGTTCTATTATTTGCCCTGGATTTTGAGTTCCGTGTGAAGGTCCATCACCAGCTTTGTTTGCTCAAACTTAAGCTATCTATAAGACTGCAAGCTTGGGCAGCTGTCCAGAGTGCCAAACCCCTCCTGAAGAGGCTGCTTTCTCAGAGCTCAGTCACTTGTGCATTTCTGGAAAGAAAAAGAACCATCTGGAAGATTTCCTGACAAGAGTGACTATGCTGTAACTAATCATGGCATATGCTAATGCACCCCACACAATTCAACAGGTATGAAAGAGTTTATCAGCAAATCTTAGCAAGGTGGGGCATTTCCTTGTGTGACCTAGAAAGGGACCTGAAGACCAGTGGCTCTAGATAAAGGGGAGAGTTTTTCAGATAGAGCTCAACCTAGAGGTTGTTTTCTGCCTGCCAAACCAAGGCCACAAAACCTCATCCACTTTGGTGACAAAAAGGGAAGAAGTCATTCCCCAAGGTTAATAAGCATATCGAGGGGAAAGTGTCACTTTCTGTATTCGAAGAGTTTGCAATGACCTGAACAGGTGCTGCAAGGCAGACAGGCCGATGGGAATGTAACTAGAAACTGATACCTTCGAGTCTGAACTATACACTGTTACAGAGGGTGAGACTTCTCCACACTTAGTGTATCAGCTTTGGCGTGAGGGAATGGCAGTAAAGATATATATTAAAAGCTAGGAACATGGAAGAAAAGATGGTCACTGAACCAGACCCCGATATGGTAGAGCTTGGGCTGAAAGTACGGCAGAGACCCTGCTGTAGTCACTCTTGGCTAAGGGTCTCACACACACTTCCACGTTGAGGCCAAATTCCCACCAAAACTTCATTGTAGTTTCAAATAAACATTACCCATAGTTATAACAGCATGAAATACTTATGCTTACATTGTATACTTGTTTATTCCATTCCACTGTGCATATTCAGTCCTAATATCTTGAGTCTAGCATCTGCCCATGAGAGAAGGGGCAGAAATAGCAGAAAGACAGGGCAGAATGAAGCCTCAATGGGGCAAGCCAAGTCCACATCCGTAAAAAAGACAGCATACACCTAACTACCCCATGTGTGGAGGACCAAGGACACAGGTCGAGGTCAGGGTTACAAAGCTTGATGGCATCAGAGCCTACATGGAAGACAAGCAAGTTGGAAACAAGCAAGGATAGTGAGAGAGAGAAGAGGAAGAAGGGATTCCAAGAGAAAGCCTCAAATGCTGTCAGGTTGTTGTGCTTCTCCTTTAAAGGATGGCGGGTCCAGAGGAACAAAGAGTTTGACTTGGTTGGTCTAGAGGTCCAGGGGCTTAACAGAAAGTTTATCCCTCCTATTACCTTAAAAAATTCCTGAGTTGAAAGGACCCCTTCAGATGTTGCTAAGGAGAGGATCAAAAGTGGCTGGACCTAGTCATCATTTGCACTTGAGATACTGATGCCCAGAGAAGATGGGCAGACCAGGAGAGCAGTCTCCTCCCACCCCCAATGTCCCTGAGCTGGGGAAGTGGCAACTGTGAGTTACCACATTGAGGAACTGTTCTCTGACAGGAAAGGGATTCCTCTACAAACAGGTGTGCCACCAGCCCCTAGAGATCCAGACATAACCTGCAGGAAAAGATAAGCTGGGCAGAGGCTGGGATAGCATCTGCTGGCTGGACTAGTAAGTGAATCAGGCTGCAGACATGAACTGGGCATCAACAGGAAGAGAAAGAGACTTTTAGAGACTCTAAGATCATAGTGGCGGCCTAAACACAAATCTTCCACCACATCCTCCAAAAATCACGCAGACCGAAAAGGACGAAAGGAAAAAGCTAAACTAGTAACAAGGTGCCTATATGTCCTGGTTTGCCTAGGACTATCCCAGGGTATAAATGCTGAGGATAAGTTAATGCCTGCTAATGCTGAAAAGCCTTTTGACCAAATCCCACACACATTTCTGAAAAACTCAGTAAAATCGGAATTGATGGGTGTTCCCGTAACATGATAAAACGTGCGTACTTTTGCCCTAAAGCTAACATTTTACTTAATGAAAACCACCAGAGGATTTTCCACCAAGATCAGGCACAAGACAAGTATACTCACTGTTTCCACTATTATTTAACATTGGTGGTTTTAGCCAATGCAATCAGAGAAGAGAAAACAATTAGAGGCTTAAGAATTGGGAGAGAAGATCTACAATTTGGCAGATGACATAATATGATGAAAACTCAAGGAGATCAAGAAGAAAATGAACAAAACAATAAAAGCATTCAATAAGGTAGCTGCTATCATGTTAACACACCAAAAAAAAAAAATCCATAAGCAGTCAATGAACAAGTAGGAGACATAATGGGAAATTCCATTTACAAAAGCAACAAAAACATAAAATATTTAGAAGTAAACTTAACAAGAAATGTGAAAAATCCATAAGAGTAAACTCTGAAAACTCTCCTGAGACAAGCAAAAAAACAGACTTGTAAAAATTATATTTCTTGTCAGTGAAGGATAATATCATAAAGAAGTCAATTGTCTTCAATTTAATATGTGAACATAATGCAACTCCAATAAAAATACCAAGATGTTTGTTTCTGTAGCTAGATTCTGAAGTTGACTGTAAAGTTTATATGGAAAAACAAGTGCACAGGAATAGCTAAAACAGAATAGCAGGGTGTGCAGGAACCAGCCCCGCCAAGTAATAGAGCATACATGAAGCCACCAAAAGAAAGAGTGTGGTAATAACACATGAATAATCACAAACACCATTGGAGAATACCATGAAGTCTAGAAGTATCCAAACATATGTGGAAACTTAGAACATTATAAAGGTGGCAAGTAAAACACTGGGGAAAATAGGGTGGCTTTGAAAAATGATATTGAAATAACTGGATTTTTATTTGGGAAAAAGATAAAATTGGAACTATATCTCATACCACATACCATACCAAATGAATCAGAGATCCAAATAAAAATAAACCCATATAAGAACGAGAATAATATATATTTATATATATATACATACATATATTACATGTATGAACATTTATCTAATTTTATAAACATTGTATATATGTAAAAAAATTTTAATTAAATATATTTTTGTAAAAGGAACACAGGAAGAATAAAATGGGAATTATTGAGATTAATTACCTCAAAGCAGTGGGTGGGAGCAGGGTGGAGTGGACAGGATGAGAGCAAGACGTCTCTGAATTTACCTGTTTACATGTTTTTAGTTTTGAACCATATGCATGTTTCACATACTCAAAAAATAAAATTAAACTAAAAGGATTAAGATAGGACACTAAAACCAGCATATACACTGAAACAAATGTCTCTAACACTATATCAAATTGATAGCGAAACCACATTGAGAAAATAGTTAATTCTTTTTGAACACAATACTCTGTACACATGGAGGACTAAATTCTAAGAATAAAGAACTGCAAAGAAATTTTTTTTTGATTTTTAAAAAAAACTTATTTATTTTATTTATTTATTTTGGGCTGCGTTGGGTCTTGGTTGCTGTGCGTGGGCTTTCTCTAGTTGTGGTGAGAGGGGGCTACTCTTCTTTGCGGTGCACGGGCTTCTTACTGCGGTGGCTGCTCTTGTTGCAGAGCACGGGATCTAGGCACACGGGCTTCAGTAGTTGTGGCTCATGGGCTCTAGAGTGCAGGCTCAGTAGTTGTGGTGCATGGGCTTTGTTGCTCCACGGCATGTGGGATCTTCCTGGACCAGGGATCAAATCCGTGTCCCCTGCATTGGCAGGCAGATTCTTTCTTTTGTTTTTGTTTCTCAAAGCTTTATTGGGGCATAATTTACATTCCATAAATTAATCCATTGTAAATTTATAATTCAGTGATTTTCCGCAATTTATAGAGTCGTACAACCATCCCCATAATCCTGTTTTAGAACACTTCTGTTACCTCAAAAAATTCCCTCATGTCCATTCGCTTTCAATCCACTTCTTACATATAGCCCCAGGAAACCACTTACCTTTCTGTATCTAGAAATTTGCCCTTCCTGCATATTTCTTTCTTTTTTTAATAAATTTATTTATTTGTTTATTTATTTTTGGCTGCGTTGGGTCTTCGTTGCTGCACGCAGGCTTTCTCTAGTTGCAGCAAGCAGGGGGCTATTCTTTGTTGAGGTGCTTGGGCTTCTCATTGCAGTGGCTTCTCTAGTTGTGGAGCATGGGCTCTAGGCATGCGGGCTTCAGTAGTTGTGGCACATGGGCTCAGCAGTTGTGGCTCTCGAGCTCTAGAGCGCAGGCTCAGTAGTTGTGGCGCACGGGCTTAGTTGCTCCACGGCATGTGGGATCTTCCCAGACCAGGGCTCGAACCCGTGTCCCCTGCATTGGCAGGCGGATTCTTAACCACTGTGCCATCAGGGAAGCCCCTGCAAAGAAATTTTTAAGCGAATTTGTAGTTGTACAGTGTTGTAATTCTGGAAGTACGTATTTTGTGTGTATTATAGGGTAGAGCAAATGGGTAAAAATATTTATATGGTTGCGGAACAGGATTTTTACTTTAGAGGAGGTAAAGTAGAAATATGGAATGAGGAAATCTCAAGAAGAACCTTATGGTATTGAGTTTTTGATTTAAATATACATTTGCTGACTGTCCATTGAGAGGGCCTACAAGCAATGATGCTTCAATAGCCATGAGCACACATTGTGCCCAGATCTTGGTTTCTAAAAACTATTTCACATCAAAAAGAAAGAGGAGGAGGAGGAGAAGGAGAAAAACATGGGTCGAGGGAAAATGGGTGATTCCAGGTCTGAGCAGGAACAGTACAAGGTGAGCCTGGGACACTGTGCTGTGTCAGAAGTCTAGGAAATGCTCAATGACTACTGGGGTCCTGTCTAAACCCACCAAGAAGTGACTTGTACTGATAACTTGTGACAATTTGAACATGAAAAAGATTCATAATGGTGATGAATTATAGTGCATTGAAGTCCATAGGAATAATGTTCAACAAGAAAGAGAAAGAGAAAAGGGGAAGAGGACAGTCTTTTTCTAGAAGAATGCAGCTATTAAATGTAGAAGGAATTCTGGAACTAGAAACTCAGTACTTTGTAACCCCCAATGCAATAACTGATTCAAACATGGATTATGAACAAATATAAAATCATTGGGTGGGGCTTCCCTGGTGGCGCAGTGGTTGAGAGCCCGCCTGCCGATGCAAATGACACGGGTTCGTTCCCCAGTCCGGGAAGATCCCACATGCCGCGGAGCGGCTGGGCCCATGAGCCATGGCCGCTGAGCCTGCGCGTCCGGAGCCTGTGCTCCGCAACGGGAGAGGCCACAGCAGTGAGAGGCCCGCGTACCGCAAAAAAAAAAAAAAAAAAGAAAAGAAAAATCACTGGGTGAAGAATTATTGGGGTCAGGGTGTTCCCACCATCTCAAAGTCCCACCCCTTCTATTATTTACTAATTACAAAGGCAGGGTTTTCTCTCTACAGTGCAGAGATCTAGCTGTTGCTTCCTTAACCAAGTGATCAAAAGCAGCAACACCAACCTTGAGAGAGACGGGGGTCATGTGCCTCCTGGTGCACTGCACTGAAAGATACATACGCAACGTTACCTCTGAGGCAATCCTGACAAAATTCTCAATCTGCATCTGCTCAAGAGGAAACAGTCAGATAAATCCAGAAAATGGGACATCATGAAAGACGAATGGCTTACGTACTTCAAAACTGACAGTGCCACGCAGAGAGAAGGCAACATCGAGAGAGAGACTAAAAAGGGACAAAATCCAACACAGTGACTCCTGGCTCGGAAAAAGAGAAATATAAGAGATACTTGGGAAACATTTGAATACAGGCTGTGTAATAGATGATGCTATCGAATTACCACCCATTTCCATTCATTTCTTACCTTTCATGTTGTTGTACTGTGATTATGTGGGAGATACGTGGTGTATTTAAGGGTGAAATATCATGATATTTATATTAGTTTTTAAATGAATCAGAAAAAAGTTATGTACACAGAGATAAAGCAAGTAGGGCAAAATGTTAATTTATGGATCTAGGTGAAAGGTGAGATGTTTTTATTGCACTGTTCTTTCAACTGTTCTGTGGCTTTGAAGATTTTTCAAAAGAAGGACTGTGAGAGCCCATGGGTGGTGATGAGGTGCAGGAAAGCAGGACTAGGGGAAGTGAGTTGTGAACCAACCATTCAGATAAACCTGGAGGAGGAGCCTCCTTTCCTGGGGGCAGGGCTCCTTCAGCCAGCAGCCTAGGATCCTGTTCCCCTTCCTGAAGGCTGCCCTGCACACTCAGGCTTGTCCGCTCTGAGACCGCACAGCTGCGTTGAAAAGCAGACACTTCTGCCAAACTGATAGCTTGATGACACAAAGAAAAGTTTTGGAATTTTTTTGTCTTCAAATGGACTGAGCTGGCTAACGGTTGACTGGCCTCTGTCAAAGAGAAGGTCTTGGAAAATCAAATCAAATAAGATAACATTTATCTTGCTGTTAAAACCCAGTTTTCTCAGATCTAATCAGGCAAACAGCCCGCAGCTTCATTTAAAATCTTGCCAAAATACCCCCATATTAGCTGTCCCAAAGAGATGCTGATTCCTGGTCTCACAGCCATCCTGGCAACAGGACTTCTGGCCCATGGCTAGCAATCCCCCTCCCGTCCTGTGGGGGGCGTGCAGGAGAGCCACCAGCCAGCGCAGGACAAGAGAGGGACTGTCTTTCCTCCTTTCAGTAAGAGCAATCCATCACTCTTACAACTCACCTTTCGGAGAAGTCGAGGTTTAACATGCAAAACAGGAGGGCAGCACGTTCACTAAATTATTCCTAGGTGACGGAAAGCACCGGCAAAGTTCTGCTACAGGAGAAGGGCTTGCTTGTCCTTTGCTTTTTCTTTCGGGTCTAACTTCTTCCCGACTCAGCCTGACTCCATCTAGTGTCAGTTTTGGAAACTTGAATTGTGCTCCCTTCTGTGCAGAGAAGCTCTGATGTGATACATGCTGAGAACAGTCCGCTGCACATGGTGGGGGAATAGATGGGGGTGGGACTCCCGTCCAGCCATTAACTCCCAGCCACCCGCCTCTCCCCATCCTTCATCCGTTCCTTCCCTTCCTCCTCACCCTGCCTTCCCCCTGCACCCTTCACATTCCCTTTCCTGTACTTCACTCTCGCAGTGCTTACTGTTGAATGACTACGGCAGCCACCTCGCCTGGATTATGGAAATCTCCTCCTACAGCTCCAATGTATCAAAATAATTCAGAACATCCAAACATACAGAGCGGAGCTGCTCTCTAACACGATCATATGTAGGAACGTAAAAGCACAGTGACTGTTCGTTCAACAATGCTTTTGAATTGGTTTGCTTTGTATTGTTCACAGCAGAATCTTCACACACACACATGTGCGTGTCAGGCCTTCATTTTGAGTCATCACATAATCGCCTCCCCTCCCCCCACTAGCACGCACATATGCATGTACACATGGACCAGGATTAAGCATTAGGCATTGTGAAATCTTTCAATTTTGTGAATTCCATGACTAAGATGTCCCTGAATCAGGGTTTGCAACAGTTCTGGAAACTTCCAGGGGCACTGGAGCTTCCAAAGCACGATGCCTTAACCCAAAGTGTCCTCTGATGCGTGTGGGCGGTTTGGAGGGTCAAGACAGCATCGCTCACCGTGGGTGGTGAGATCACTCTGCCAGAATCTCTGCCTGTCCACTCGATTGTTCTGACACAGGACCAGAGCTGGCCACAGCAGCCCGCAGCCGCACGCCAGGGTGCCTCAGTCACCCAGCAGAGGGCCCCTGAGACCACGCTGTGGGCAGAGTCTCCGCCCACATCCATCCCAAACTGACCCCTACCCTACATTCCCCACTCCAGAGACCCCAAAGGCCCCCAAAGGTGATGCAGGTTCTGAGCCTGGGGCTCATCTATGCATTCCCAGGTCCCTTCACCCCTACCATCAAGAGCTAATCCTCCATCCTTGCAGACTTAGTCTATTGCCTCCCCTGACCCAGGCTGCCAAAAGCCCTGTTAGAACCCCTGGTAAAGGCCGGTCTGCCCTGATTCTATAGTGGGAGAGCAGTCAGAGTGCTGCCCTGGGTGAGCTGGGACGAGGATGCCCTCCTGGCGAGTGGCGGCAGCTGCACCCTCAGGGGAACCCGTCGTGACACCAATCCCCCAGGGGCTGGAAGAAGGTAAAGCTGCCCAGGGAGAAGGGCCCTTAGGGCGGGGCAAGGGAGGGGCATTGGCTGACTTGGAATTCTACTTTCCTACATGAGTGGGTCATGGATTTGGTGACAGTTGGGAGCCGCTCAGCATGTTTCTTAAGAGAAATGGGACAACTTAGCCAGTGTGAGTCTGGGTGTGTGTGTGAACGTGTGCATATGAGATGGGACACATGGCATCCGTGGTTACCCCAGCCCCAAAAGCCCCCAATTCCACCAACATTTCCAAAATCCCCCGGAGCTGGGTACCTAACCCCTCTGTGAGAACCCTGGGTGCAAGAGGAGGTAACACGGCCAGTGAGAGGACAGCTGTGTGGCCACCCCAGGACCTGGAGACCATGCCTCCCAGGCCTCCCAAACCTAGGACAACCACTTGCTGACTTTCCTAGGACAACGTGGGTTTACGCCTATCATCCTGACACTATTATTAGTACAGTAGTGTCTCTTCTCCACTCTCAAAAAGTCCTGATTTGATGATAAGATACATGGTCACCCAATCACACCTGTCTCCCCCAGTCCAGGTCCCTGTGGGGTGGCCAAACAGACAGTAGAGGGGGAAGACTGGAGACGGGACAGAAAGACAGAGAAACAATGAGCGTCAGAAACAGAGAAAGGAAATGCTTGGAGACAGAGTTGATGAAACATGCTTTAGGGCCTCATGCTCAGAAATCAGTGCCAGAAACTGGAAAGTCTGAAGGAGGGCAGATCCTTCAGAAAGTGAAAGTCTTGAAAAAATCCATTTCCAGCTCATCCCCAGGGCATCCCCCTGACGGCCGCATACCACACATCCATCTCTTCTCCATCCACAGATCCACCCATTTCTTCAAGAGATGCTACTTTGTACTTACCAAGCCCCAGGTCCCAGGGAAGCACTGGAGGAGGAGATCGTGCTTTGCATCCCTCTAAAAGCCCACCACCCTGTCTCAGCCTAGACATCTGTCCTGAATGCCAGACACTCACTGAACATCTCCTCTACTTGGAAGTCTCCAGAAGCCTCAGACTTACCATGTTCAAAAAAGGTAGTCACCAAGACACACACCCCCAGCCCACTGCCCACACCTGCTCTACCACCTACTTCCCCGAGGGCATCCCCCAGCTAGGACCTCCCCACCCCGACAAACGCCGGCTGTTCTGGATTTACCTGCACCTTCACTCAGCCCCCGGGGCTGGCTGCCTCATTGGTATCGCTCAGATCCTTGCTCCAGAGGCCTTTGCAGTAGCTTGCAGCTCTCTGGGTGCAGAGCACTCCATATGATACAAAAGAGCAAGTGCAAAGGTCCTGAGGTAGGATTGTCCTTGGAGCACATAGGCTCTATGCAGAAGAGTAGTGTGGCTGGGTGGTAGCAGGGAAGCCAGGTAGCTGGGGGCAGAACACATGTGGTTTCCCAACTGGGACATGGCAGGAGCTCGGGACATGATCCTGAGAGCGGGGGATGCACTGGGATGACTCTGAGCAAGAGGTAGGGCAAAATCTAACCCACAGTGTGGAGAAGGGAGCCGAGGCTCCCTTTGGCTACCATACCCTGTGGGCTCCCCACTCAGATGAGTGGGCAGCCACCTACCAATTTCGGCCCCAGCAGGCTGGCCCGTTGCTAACACTTGAGCTGCTCCAACATCTGCGAAGACAGAAAACCCAGAGTCTGGTTAGAATAGAACTTCTGGCCAAGATCAGGCCAGAGGGGTATGGGTGCAACCCCTGTCCCCAGCCACCCATGCCCGCAGGTCTGGGAAAGCCTAGCACAGGAAGCCCTCCCCCTGGGCTACCACCCTGAGGAGCACAGAGGTGGCATCTTGTCGCCATGGAGTGTCTGGGAGCCTTGCTGGGACATTAGAATCCCCTGCAAAACCAGGAGTGAGGTTCCGCTGAGTTCAGTTGAACCCGATTCTTCTTTTTGTCCTATTAGAAGACTGCTTTTTACTTCACTCGTTTTACAAGTGATTTTTTTTTTGGTTAACATTTTTTTTGAGGTGCAGTTAAAGTGAAAGCAGCTCTTTAACATGGTTTCTAAGACCCACACTGTGACCCCTGCCTGCCTCTTTTTTTTTTTTTACATCTTTATTGGAGTATAATTGTTTTACAATGGTGTGTTAGTTTCTGCTTTATAACAAAGTGAATCAGCTATAGGTATACACGTATCCCCACATCTCTTCCTCTTGCGTCTCCCTCCCTCCCACCCTCCCTAGGCCACCCCTCTAGGTGGTCATAAAGCCCCGAGCTGCCTGCCTCTTTCGGCTCCTCCTCATTGCCAGGAACCCTCTCACTGCAGCCAGATTGCACTGATTCCAACTCCCCACTCAGGTGGTTCCGGCTGCCCTTGGGCCACGCCCTCTGCCCAGCCCGTCTTCTCCCCTCTTATCCTCCATCTCACCTTAGTTCTGTGTCACTTCCTCCTGACGCCTCACACCTGGCTTAGCTGCCCCTCTGGGTGCTCCACAGCGGCTGTACTTACCCATCGTAAGTGACCACACCATTTATTTAAGAACATTACATGGCACTGCTGTGTATCAGGCACTGTCCTCAGAGCTTCTCAGCTATTAGCCCACTGATGCGCCTCCTGGCTGGTCTCCCCACGGAGCTGTACAGTGCCCTGTGGCGTGTTCTACCTCTAGCACTTGACACAGTGCCTGGCACACAGGAGGTATTAATAGACATTTTTTAAGATAGTTCTTTACTGGAGTACAATTGCTTCACAATACTGTGTTAGTTTCTGCTGTACAGCAAAGTGAATCAGCCCTATACATACATATACCCCCATATCCCCTCCCTCTTGAGCCTCCCTCCCACCCTCCCTATCCCATCCCTCTAGGACATGGAACCAACCTAAATGTCCATCGACAGATGAATGGATAAAAAAGATGTGACACATGTTAATAGACATTTGGCGAATGACTGGCCGATGGTAATAGAGCTGCTGCAAGGCGCGTCTCAGTCTTCTAGCCTGGGCCTGAAACCTTAAGACAGGAGTCGTGGCTCACAAGCTGGACCTTGATCCCTGAAGATGGGCCCTAGAAAAGCTAAGGCAGAGCCATGGGCTTTGGAGAGGGAAGTGTACATTAACTGGCCACCTACTCTGAGGGGGCAGAACTTGCATTAATACATTTAATACTGACAGCAACAGCTCTGTGAGACAGGCACAGTCATCACTGCTGTTTGATGAGTGAGGAACACGGGCATTGAGGACTTGATGATATGCCCAAGGGTCAAGAGAAGTGGAAAGTGGCAGCCCTGCCACCTGTACCCAGAGCCCCGTGATGCCCTGCGAACTCAAATCCCAGGCGGCTAACTGATAGAATGATGCAAAAACCATCAAGGCCAAGGGCTGGAGGGCCGAGGCAGGGGCAGGTAGACGCTGAGGCCCAAACCTGAATCTCAGGTTCAAGCTTCCAGGCAAAGGCAGAAGCAGCAAAAACACCCCTGTTTCTCCTAAAAGAGAGCAGGTGACTTCATTGAGAGGGACGACATGTTCCCCAGCTTAGCTCCAGGAGAGGTCCGCCTCCGGAGTCCTGACCTCCTGGAGGTCAATGGTGACTGGAGCACTTGCTCACCAAAGCAGCAAGATGTCACACGGCCACGTCTGCTGACCGTGCTCAGTGCTGCCCAGGGGTCGGGTTGACACTCCACAGAGGACATCTTCACTCTGAGTGCATTGGTGGGGAAGGGACCATCGTAATGGAGTTCAGGGTTTTTCTGGTGGCCTCACGTGGTGGTGAAAAAGCTGGAGGATTCTGAAGCAAAAATACACAGCCTTGCTCTAATCACAAGTCTTCTTGGAAATCTGGTGACTTCTGTCATTGATGGGCCCACGTGGGGCCCATCCACTCACCCACACCTCACAACACAATATGACCCTGGTTTCGTCAGTTCTTTGAAGCCCCCATTGAGCTTCATTGTCTCTTTACATTAATTCTTCACCTTAATCCTGCCGCTCCAGTCAGGTTGTAAACCTTTCCAGGGATGGGACAAAGCCCTGTGTTTCACACATGGTAGGGCTGGGCTGCTAAAGCCACCACATGGAACCGACTTCCGGCCTGATGCCAGAAACACAGAGCTGTGTGTACTGTGTGCTCACACTGGGGCCTTTCTGACACCAGTCTGCTCTGCACTGCGTTTACTGGGCAGAAGACAGGGGACGGGGCAGGGCAGGCGCAAGTGCGTGAGGCCAGGCCCGCTAAGGGACAGCCTCTCCCCTGCCCCCCTCACACACAGACATCTCTCCTGGGTGCCCCCTTGGGGGGGTGACCATCGCTCTGACCATCCTGCAGCATAAAAACTTTGTATGAGCTCAAGATGAAACTTGAACAGAGAAAGAAGAAAGGACACAGATCAGAAAAGGCGAGGTGGAAAGAGTCAGAGAGCCAGAGAGATACAAGGAGACACGGGGACACACACAGTGGGACGCACACGTAGGCTCTGCCGGAGAAGCCCAGACCACTGACAGGCGGGCTGAGAAGGAAAGGGGAGAAAGAACAACTGGTGTCCAGAGAAGCGTGGCCTGGCCTCAGCGACAGCGCCAGGCCCCAGTCCTCACCAAGCTGCCCAGCATCTTTCATCAACCTTACTGACCGAATGCATCATCCTGAACGCCCTGCTCTTTCTGCCCCTCCCTGGCAGGGATCCTAGGCTCAGCTCAGCACCCACTCTCACTCCCAACAGGGTCAGGCCCCTTAGACACCTCCCTCCACGCTCCATCCTGGGTCCGCCCCAAGGTGGGAGGCTGCCCCTAGTCCCTGGCCCCAAACAGGCTCCCGGGCCTCAGGTCCAAGGTCAGAGACTGAGTGAGTGCCCTCCATGGGGCTGCTGCCCTGACAGCTGCAGTGGGCCACGCTGTGCACTCCACCAGCCACATCCCATCCCCGTAATCCCTGCTAGCCAGCCAGCCAGCCACTCGGCGGCAGCCTTTCCCCTCCTCGGGGAGGGAAATCCTCCATGCTGCCCTCCTCCCGAGCTCCGCCCTGTGCTCTCAGAGCCCCTGGATGAGGATCTGTCAGAAGCACACTTGTGCCCAGCTGCCCACATCCCTGCCTCCTGCCAGGGTCATCAGCCGGGGGAGTCCCTCCTGGGCCGTAGACCCCTGCGAGTCCCCAGCGCTGGTTTCCCCTGGCGCCGCAAAGGAGCTGGAGGATGGATGGCCCTAGCAGGGCTGGTCTGCAAGCACAGCCAGAAGCCTCCTGACTGCTCCTGCGTGCAGGTCTGTGAGAGACCCATGAGGAAGCCACGCCGCACTTTCTTTGCTGAAATTCTCTGGGTTCTCTCGTGCAAACATGATTTGGGAGCTTAGCATCCAGAAGACCGTCTCTCAAACCCAGGGGACAGTCCAAGGGGGCTGAGCAGGGGCTGGCAGTACCAAGGCTGGTGTCCTGGGGGGCAGGCAGGGACCCTCTGACTGGGAGATTCACAGGGCTGTGGTAGGCACAGTGCTGCCCAAATCTGGCTTGACCACCGGCACTCCTGGCTAGGACCGTCCACACTGAACCAGGGGCAGAGGGCAGAAGCCACGGTCTTAGGGCATGGCCTTTGCTGCTGCCTAGAGCAGAGAGCAGGGGGATTGCCTCTAGATGGGCCTGCTGAGGTTCCAGGGCCTCTACCCACATTGTCCCCATGTGTGCCACATCGGACCCAGGAGCTCTCACCAAACCACACACCTGAGGCTACCCCTGACCAGAGGATGGTGCCTTTTGCTAAGAGGCACAAGGCCACTATTCCGGCTCTGAGTCTAGAGTCGCCCTTCCATCTCAGGCCCCGTTTGGACATGCTGCTGACAGAGACCTGACACTCCACCCCTCCCTGCAAAACAGCCAGTGTCCCACCCCCCTCTCTACAGCCCCTCCCACCTCAGTCCTGCAGAGCACAGCATGCTCTCTGCAAGTGGTTTCACAAAAGGAAGGAATCTCCTGCAAGCTGAACAGTCCTGAGGCCTGGAGGCTCCCTCCGTCCCCCTCCCCCCGAGTACTGGGGGGGCAGCCTTCAGAGGAAGACAACAGCAGGGCTGCTCCAGAGAGCGAGCGGAAGGCGCAGGGTGGCCTGCCCAATCTCAGTTGGAATCTGACCCGCTGAGAGCCCATCCCTGCCATTCAGACCTCCCGTGCTGTCCACACCTGTTGGGTCCACCCTCCATGGGAGCTGGCCCTCTTCGACACCCTTATTTGGGCAGAATCAGGCTGTGTGTTTCCAGTTGTGGGGCAGTGGGCGTGCATGCACGCAGATGTCGTTCTATAAGTATCCGACCTAAAAATAGGGAGAGGCTGCCCTAAGTGTTTGTCCATTGATGCCTGGCCATTTTCATCTTGAAACTTAAATATTGCAGAATGGCTCCTAAGTTTAGATCGTATAAATTCCAATGTCCTCAACTCGAGGAAGGGGTTTCAGATGTCTAGAAGAGACATCCGTCCTCCCCTAACAGAATCCACACATAGGAATGACGTACCTGCCACTGTGCTCCACGTGGCCCTGGTGACCAGGGGGATCCAAGAGCAACCCAAGACCCCGGTCCCCCATGAAGGAGCTTTTGCAGAGTGACGGGGAGACAAGATTTACACTGAAGAAAGGATCAGAGTGTCGTGGGTGATGTCCGGCATCTTCCTACAGACCTCAGCCTCCAGGAAAGTCTGAACGGGGGTGTGTGGGCTGGCCTTGCCACACTTGCCTGCCCACCTTTCCTGGCCCCCCGGCCGCAGGCAGCACCTTGGTTTCCTGTGGGGAACCACTTCCTTGTGATTCCCTCAAGGCCAGTTCCAGGACGGACCTGTGAACCATCCCTGATGAATCAGGTATTACTTCTTCCTGTCAGCAGGGACTGGTCAAGGGGTGATCCAACTCAGTCCAGTGAGACTCAACTCTGGGACTTCGGGGAAAATATTAAGAAAGAGGAGTGCCTTCTGGAATTGGTAACTGAGGGGTGGAGGGAGGCCCATGGGGTGGAGGGAACCTGCTGAGACTGAAGCCTCCACAGAAAAGGGTCAGGCTGAGACCACGTTCAAGATGGCTTTTGAGCCCCTGGATCCAGCTATGCCTGAAGCACCTCTTCTTGAATTCTCAGCCCCCTCAATAAGGAAACACCTTCTCTATCTTATAGTCTTATCTGAGCTACGTAAATATCACCTGCAATCAGAAGCGTCCTAATGACTTAGGTAGCAGGTCCTTCACAGAGCAGAGGGTGCTGGCTGTGAACGAGGAGCTCACAGCACAGCCTCAAATAAACCCAACTGGGATCTGCAAGTTAAGCAAGTCTGTGCGCCCCGGGCCTTTGCACATGCTGCGTTTTGATGCAATACCTTTTTTGTCCCTATGGAAAGCTCTTATCCTCCAAGACATAGCACAAAGCCACTTCCTCTGGAGGTCCCCTCCTCTCTGTCAGCTCAGGATCCCCCTGCAATCTTGTCACACCCTTGCCCTTGCCCCGAAGGGTGTTCTGTGGCACGAAGGACACACTTCAGATAGCCCAAGCGAGCCGTTTCTCCCCAGGACCAGGATGACATGTGAGACTCCTTGGAACTTAGTTTCTCCTCCTGGGAGATGCAAGCAGAAGGTAAAAGGGGAGAATCTTGAACTGATGGGAAAGTGACCCCCAAATTACTGTTAAACCAGAAGTGGGTTGCAGTGATAAAATCAATTTTGTGGTGATAACAGGGCTCAGGAGGAAGTAAAGTTCAGCCACAGAGACACAAATCTAGTGACAGCATTGCTCCTAAGACTCTGAGACCAGGGACACTCGTGGAACACGTGTGCAACACAGATGGGGCATGTGGCTGCCATCAGTGTGGATGCACCTGAGGCCCCGGGTCCAAGTACCACACAGCCAGATCCCGCTGGGAGGGAGGATTAGAAAGGGGATTGGAAGTGAAGAGCGAAAGGGGCTGGCCCAGTTATGCTCCACACCGTGGTCTGAGCCTGGGCCTCACTCTTCTCACCTGAAAATGGGGAGTTCAGCCCCTGACACATAGAAGGGACTCACCCAGACAGCTCTTTCTTTTGCCTGTTTGTCCCGAAGCCTCCTTGCAATGGAAGCTGATCTTGGGTTCCCAGTGGAACCCAGGGCACGCTTCTCTAATTGGGCTAGTTTGGGGGCTGTGGGTGCTGGCCACCCCTTCCCTCTTCAGAGCTCACGATGGGTCTGCTTCTCAGGAAAACAAGGTCGGTGGACCTGGCCCTTTTGCCCCACCCTGGGGCTGTTTGTGCTGGAAATTAGGCCCAGGTACAGAATGGAGGCCCTAGTCCTATCCTGAGCAGGATGCCAGTCTCTGTGTTTGCCGGGTTATGCAGCAGCCCTGCTCCCCGCAGCTGCTGGGTTTGCGCTGGGGTCTAGAGCCTTCCTCTGACATGGCTGTGACTTGCAGGGACATCAGGCTCCCTGCTCACAGGCTCGAAACCACCTTGAAATTGCGTTTCCTCAATACCCTCTTCCGGTCCCAGTAAAGAAGCTGCAACGGCCAAGCTTCAGGTCAACAGGACGTTGCCACTCCCCTCCCACAGCTGTCGGCGCTCCTCTCTTCCTGTGAAAGCACCTAGACTTGGGGCGGAACCCAAACCTGCAGAGCCGCACGGGTCTGAGAGATGGAAAGCAGAAGGAACTCAGAAGATCCAGGAGAACAAAGCAAAGACGGCTCCACGATGGGCCCGGGAGCTTGGGAATAGCGCCTCGGTTTCCATGGATCCCCATCCAGGCGAGCGAGCACACTGAGCCCCAGCCAGCGCACTCGCTCCCAACCCTAGCTCAGGACGGCCCAGGCCCCGGCCTGCAGTGGGCCCTGGCTCCTGGAAGATGGGCAGTGGGTAAGGAATTCTGGGCAGGGGGTCCCTGCTAACACACGGAAGCACACAGCTGTTAGCGTCCAGGGGGACCAAAGGGGCACCTAACCCAGCCTGGGGGCGTCAAGAAGGTCCCCTGGAGTGAGCACTATTTAAGTTAAAAACAAAAGGACAAGTAGGAGCTAGTGAAGATGGTGGGGGAGAGGGGAATGGAGGCAGGTAGGGAAGGTGCCCCAGCAGAGAAAGAGGTGTCAGCGAAGGCCAGGAGGCCCAAGGGGGTGCAGGGGCTTGGGAATAAAGAAGCTGGCTCAGTGGGTCAGAGCAGCGAGGGGGCACAGGTAAACTGAGGCTCTCCAGGCTTTCCAGAGGATGGGAACGGGACAGGCAGCCAGGACACGGCCGCCCTGGGCAGGAGCTGGAAGCAGGAGGCCACAGAGGGCCACCAGAAAGATGGAGGAGCCCACTCAAGGCAACAAAATACAAGGGAAAATGACTCCAGCTTCTAGAAATAACCTCATAATTAAGAGGAAAACAATAATGGTGGGTGACCAGACGGTATCAAAACTTATGCCCACTTTGTTTTTCCTGAGCAATCTTTGCTAATTAATTCTTAAAGATTCACACACTGGGATTAAAACACTCAGCTACAGAAGCCAAACTGAGCAATACCCTTCCAGGCTAATGGAGGGGCTGGAGGCAGGGAGCCAGCTCCGGCCCAAGGTAGAACCAAGGGTGCTCTAGGCCTAGGGGGTGCTCCCAAAGGGAGCACTCAGGAGCCCTACGGAGCCCCAGGTCCATGCTGGCCAGGAGGGGTGACATGTAAATGCTATCACACCTGGCAGGCGAGCTGCTGAAACCTCGAGGGAGTCAGAGGGGCTTGGGGCTGCCCTGGTGGGGTGGGCGGTGATGTCCAGGGAGGCTGGGGTCAGAGGTCCCACAGCTGGAACACCCAGCCAACTCTACACTCACCAGTGGAGGGGTTCGCTCCATCTTTGAATGTCTCTGGGGAGGGCATGAAACTTACCTCTGCCCCCACGGTGGGTGGGAAGGAACGATACTTGGAACCCCTCATGGCTCCCAGCTCGCTGGCCTCTCAGCAACGGGGGTGCCCATGGGAAGCCTGCCCGGCCACACACGGAGCGTGGCTGCGAGGATCCCCTCACAGGTTGGGGGGAGCACAGACTGAAGTGAGGGCAGGAACTGTCTTCCACGAGCACTCAGCCACCGGTTGACACGGGGTCTTCAGCTTCCCAGGGGACCAGGGACAGGCAGGGGCAGAGCATACCAGGAGGCTGCCCTGGAGGGGCGCTCAGGTCAGAGAGGAGATGGTCCCAGCTCTCTGCTGTTGCCTCTAGAAGGCTGTGGTGTTTCATCTAGGGGGCAGCCCACCCAGTCAACATAGGCGCTTCGGACCCGAGAAGGCCTGTCTTCAGGAGCGCGTCTCAGGCCCCACCTTTGCAGAGAGAGCAGGGGAGGCTGGAAACATTGCAGAATAACTAATTAATGATGGTAAAGCATCGTGGAAGAGGAAAGCGTTTCATAACCGCTAAGTGGTGGGTTATTATTATTCATGCATATTCGTACTGTGCTCTTCAGCCTCTGGGAAGCTTCGCTCAGGAGTCCTCTGGGACTTGGCGGAGGGGGTGTGTGTCCAGGGGGTGGGGCTGCGGGATGACAGGTGGCCTGGCCCTCGGGGAAGGGGCCATGATGCTGCAGAGGAAAGCCACACCCAGCCAATGAGAGCCGGGGGAGCTTGGCAACACCGAGCCATCTGCTGCCATCATCAGGCCCTGCTGTGTGCCAAGGTCTGTGCTGGGCATCTCCACCATAATTATCTTTTTAAAGGCCACTTCCAACATTTGCAGAACCCAGGGCATGCCACAAATCTAAATATTTAAAGGTTAGAGATCAAGCTACACACAGGGCTCAACACACTTCCCCCTGCCACCTCCTGGCAGGCCCTGCAGTCCACTCCCCAGGGGTCACCTCCTGGAGAGGGAAACTCAGCCCTGCCTATGGCCCCCAGAGCTGTCAAGGTCTTCTGAACAGAGAAGGCAGAAGTCGGGCTTGGCCTGGGCTTCCTGGAAAGACCAGACCCTCCAGGGTTTGGGATGGAGCCTGGCTCAGTCTGACACCCCAAGGGGCCTCCCACTAACCAACGCTTTGCTTTCCCCACTGAACTCCTGGGCAGTGTTAAGACATCTTCCCAAACTAGAGCACCAAGTGGACGGAGGAAGCGCAGCTATCTGGGAGCTGGGTCTGCGTAGGAATGCCCTTGGTCATTGAACTAAAAGCAGCCCCTGGCTTGCTCTCTAGTTTCCACCCCCCGCCAAGCTGTGCTTCCTGTCCCCTCACTCTCAGCTGCCCAGCACACATACAAGTCCCTCTCCCTCATATCCGTGTGCTGACCCAGTTCCAGAACTTTCAAAGACTTTCTGACAAGACTAAAAAAAAAATTTCTTGCATTTGGATATGTGTGTGTGATATGGGGTCCCTCTAAAGCCAGGTAGGGGCAAGGGCCTCTCTTGGGGACCACAGTTCTCCTTTCACAGGGAAGCCTCAGCAGGTGGCGTGTCCTGTTGGGTCACACACCTGAATAGGAGTGTTCTGGGGTTTGAACCTGGGCTGGCCAGGCTCCTCAGAAGAGTCTCAGACCAGCACATAGGGTCAACAGTGGCTCCAGGTTGACTAAAGCTTCTTAACAATGTGTCTTGTGGCGCAGTGACTAGGGCTCATCTACAGCTCTGTAGGAAAGGGCTCTGTTCTTCATACCGCACGGTTGACTCATGGACCCTCTCTGAGCTTCTGCAGAGCTTTCCCTGGGTTAGCTTAGCTGTCCCGGGCTGTTGTCTCACAGTCGCAGGCCTACCCGTCCAACACTGTCTTCTGTGGCACAAGCTGTGACAGACATGGCACCTTGGCCACTCCCCAACCTCAGGCCACACGCTGCTTCCAGTGGGGAAGCTGGCGTGAGTCTGTAACGCGGCCTCAGAAGCCAGCGTGGACCCTGCTGGTGAGGCCCTAGACACATCCAGCCTGTCTTCTCTCTCCTAGGAAGTCTCCCTACCGCCAGCCTGCCTGCTACGCCGGCCAGGGGGCTCTCCCTCCAGGGCTGCTTGAAACGCCCTCAGGGTAAGAGCAGCTTCCTCCTGGGGCTCCCCCAGCCCTCCTCCACTCACCTCCTGGCCTCACCTCACACTCCTCTCCAGCCCGCGCTGCCCTCCCCACAGCCCTCCTGGGCCAGCCAGACCCTTCCCTGCTCACAGTTCCTGCAGACTGGCTCCTAGAATCTGAGCCTCTACTTCATGCACTAATCAACTCAAACAAGTGCAGTTACTGGGTCTGAGCTGAGTGGTGGCCTGCAAGACTGGATCCCTGCCCTGACCGAGGTGACAGTGCAGGACGGAATGAGACCCAGACAGACACACATGGAAACAGGAATGCTGTTAGAACTGGGAGAGAGCATCTCTGGGGTCCTGGGGTGGGGAGGGCACACACCCCACACAACAGAGACAATACCTGAGGAGGCCTGGAGACTGGACAGGAAGTTGATGGATATTCGTGGGGTTGGGGAGCAGGAGCCCTGGGATGGGCCACATGACAGGGCTAGGGATGCCCTTTGGCAACATAAACGCCTGTCTGGCCTTGCAGCAGTGGGAAGCTGCTAAAGGATATCAGCCAGGCAGAGGCATAAGCAATTTGCTCTCAGCAAAATTCCTCTTCCAGGAAGCCTTCCTGGATACCCTAGTTTGGATCAAGGGCTCCTCCTCTCTTCCCTCCATGTTCCTTCATCTCAGCACTTAACCTACCACATTACAACTGTCCTCTCCATAGACTGTCAACGCCTTCAGGTTGGGGCCTGACTCACTTATTTTTTGTCCCAGCAGAGTCTGGTGAAAAACATTGTTTCCTTAACATAAGAGAAAGCCCTGATGTCCATGTGGTATAGCCCATGGGCCCAGCTCCAGTCTTTCACCTCGATCCCTGGACATCAACTCTTTGATGATGTGGCCCAAGGGTTTGCACAGACCTCTGGGGTGGGTGCAGCCAGGTTCCAGGCAGAAATTCCCCAGCTGCTCATCTGTTTCATTCAGACAAGAGGGAGAGCGTGAGCCCAGTTCATCTTACTGAGAACCATTAACCGGTTATTTAATGGAATCAAATTTAATAAAAGGAGCAGTTCAAGCAATTCTGGTGGATAAATGAGGATCTGGGTGTGACAGAGATGTTTATGTGACTTTAAAGAGGAAGCACGAGGGGTTTAATTTAGGAGTGAGTGACCCAGCAATACCACTACTGGGCATATACCCTGAGAAAACCATAATTCAAAAAGAGACATGCACCACAATGTTCACTGCAGCACTATTTACAATAGCCAGGACATGGAAGCAACATAAGTGTCCATAGACAGATGAATGGATAAAGATGTGGCACATATATACAATGGAATATTACTCAGCCATAAAAAGAAACGAAATTGAGTTATTTGTAGTGAGGTGGATGGACCTAGAGTCTGTCATACAGAGTGAAGTAAGTCAGAAAGAGAAAAACAAATACCATATGCTAACACATATATATGGAATCTAAATATAAAAATGGTTCTGATGAACATAGGGGCAGGACAGGAATAAAGACGCAGACGGAAAGAATGGACTTGAGGACATTGGGAGGGGGACAGGTAAGCTGGGACGAAGTGAGAGAGTGTCACTGACGTATACCTGTTACCAAATGTAAAATAAAAAGCTCGTGGGAAGCAGCCGCTTAGCACAGGGAGATCAGCTCGGTGCTTTGTGACCACCTAGAGGGGTGGGATAGGGAGGGTGGGAGGGAGACGCAAGAGGGAGGGGATACGGGGATATATGTGTACGTATAGCTGATTCACTTTGTTGTACAGCAGAAACTAGCACACCACTGTAAAGCAATTATACTCCAGTAAAGGTGTTCAAAAATAAAAGAAGAAGTCTGCTGATTAGTGTGTCAGCCAGGTCATCGCCGGCTCTGAGCTGCGTGGCTGTAGCTCCCACCCAGTGTGCAAGAACCAGGGGCATTTCCCCACAGACAGACACTCTGCTGAGGTCGCACCTCCTCCCTTCACCTCACGGGCATTTCTCCCCTTCAGGAGTCTCTAGGACCAGGGATGTATGTCTGAGAGATGTTAGGTAGCCCAGAGCCCCTCTCCAAAAAGCATTCCTCCAAGTCACCCATTCCCCCAGGTTCTTAAAAACTCATTTCAGACTTCCGTTCTGGAAGGATGGGATAGGCTTACTTTTCTCTATTGCTCACTAAGTATAGCAAAACACGCTAGATATTATATTAAAAACTCACATAAGAAGATCCTGAAAGGTAGAGAGAGGAAGGCAAACTGGCTGAGGGCCTTGGGGTTCCCCCTGGAAGCAGCACGTGGCCTGAGGTCAGGTGTGGCTGAGTTAGTGGTGTCTGTCACAACTCATTAAAATATGTGTCAATGAAACAGATTTTCATTCTCCTCTAAGATTTCTAAATTGTTTAACAGCTAAAGCTAAAAAACTATAACATGCCTGATACAGTTCTCCATTTATGTAGAAGAAATATTTAAGAGAGTAAAGGGACACAGAGGCACAATTTCTACATTTCATGTGAATTGTTAAATGTTAACACCAGTAAATTGTGATACATTATGTTTATAATGTAATACCTAGAGCAACCGCTCAAAATGCTATGGAAAGCAATATACTCAGAAACACTACAGACAAATCAAAATGGAATTCTAAAAAAAGTTCCAGAAACACACTGGAAGGTAGGAAAAAGAGAAATGAAAAACAGAGAACGATCAGAAATAAAAATATGAAATGTCAGACTGAAAGCTCTAAGATATCAATAACAACGTTAAGTGTAAATTGCCTAAATTTGCCAATCAAAAAACAGATTTTCGAAGTCAGTTTTAAAAATGACTGAGCTATATGCTGTCTACAAGACACTTACTCCAAATATTATATAGGTAGGTTGAAAGTAAAGGATAGAAAAAGAAATGCCATGCAAACATTAATAAAAAGAAGGAAGAAGAGGTTACTTTAATATCAGATAAATTTCAGAGCAAAGAAAATTATCAGGGCCAGAGATATTACATTACATAATGATAAAAAATCAGTCTACCAAATAGACACAGTAATTCTAAATGCCTATACGTCAAACAACAGCTGCAAAATAATAATTTTTAAAAAAGATAAAACTGAAAGGAAAAATAGACACGCACAATTATAGTTGAAGGCTTCAACAACCCTCTCTCAACAACTGATAGAACAACTATACAGAAAATCAGTAATAATATTTAAAAATTCAATCATACTGTAAAGAACAGGACTCAACACCAGCAGAATATGCATTTTCTCAAGCACTCATATACAATGTACCAAGATGGACTATGGTCTGGGTCAAACCTCAACAAATTTAGAAGAATTTAAATCATACAGAGTGTGTCCTGTGATCACAATGGACTCAACTAAAAATCAATAATAGAAAGATAACAGGAAAGTTTCCAAAACTTGGAAACTAACAATACTTCTAAATAACTCATGGGTCCAAAAGGAAGTTCCAAGGGAGATAAAAATTTTATTAATGAAATGAAAATGAAAACATGCCTGTCAAAATTTGAAGGACACAGGTAAAGCAATGAAGGGCAATTTATAGCATTAAAATGCTTACATTAGAACAGGGAAGAAGTCTTAAGTCAATAATTTAATATCCCACTTGAAGAAACCAGAAGAAGAGAACCAAAATAAAGCTAGAGCAAGCAGAAGGAAGTAAATAATAAAGATAGGAGCAGAAATCAATAATATTGAAACAAGAGTAATAGAGAAAATCAGTGAAACAAAATTCTGGTTCTTTGAAAAGATCAATCAAGTTGACGAACCTCTAGCAAGACTGACAAAGGAAAAAAAGAGAAAATACATCAATTACCAATAGCAGAAATGAAACAGGGTATCATACAGATCCTGCAGACCTCAGAAGGTTAATAAGAGAATACCATGAAAAATTCTACACATAAAATCCTGATGACTTAGATAAAATGGACCAATTCCTCAAAAAGTACAAATATCACAACTCACTGAATATGAAATATATACTTTGAATAGCCCTATAACTATTAAGGAAATTAAATTCATAATCTACAAATTCCCCCCCCAAAAAATCTGCAAGTCCAGTTTTCATGGGAGAATTCTAGCAAATGTTTAAAGAAAATATTCACACCAATTCTACACAATTCCATCCAGAAAATAGGAAACACTTCCTAATGAATTTTTTGAAGCCAGCATTTCTGCGACATTAAAACCAGACAAAATTAATGTGAAAAAGAAAACTATAGACCAGTATCCCTCACGAATATAGATTCAGAATATTATCAAGTAGAATTCAGCAAGATAAAAGAAGAATTATACACCATGACCAAATGGAGTTCATTTAGGGATGCAAGCCTGGTTTGATATTCAAAAGTCCATCAATGTAATCCAACATAATAACAAGCTAATGGAGGAAAAATCAGCTGACCATATCAAGTGATGCAAGAAAAGTATTTGACAAAATTCTACACACATTCATGACAAAAACTCTCAGAGAGAAATTTCTTCAACTTGATAAAGAATATCTACAAAAAACCCCTACAGCTAACATTATACTTAATGGTAAAAAACGAGATATTTTCCCACTAAGACAGAGAATATGCCTGTTTAACATAGTACTGGAAGTTCCAGCCAATCCAATAAAGCAAGAAAAGGAAATAAAAGGCATACTTTTCAGGAAGGAAGAAATAAAACTGTCCCTGCAGATGATATTTATGGTCTATGTAGGAAAATCTAAAAATTAAATCCTAGAACTAATAAGTGAGTTCAGGATAAAAGGAGCAAGATAAAAGATTAACATACACAAATCAATTATACTTCTATATACTAACAATTACACATAGAAAAATTTAAATACAATACAATTTATAATCACTCAAAAAATACTTAGGTGCAAGTCTAATAATACATATACAGGTCTCATATATTAAAAACTCCACAACGCTGAGAAATTAAAAAGTATCTAATAAACAGAAATACATACTGACTTCATGGAAAACTCAACATAATAACAGATCAAATACCCTCAAACTGATCTATAGATTTAATGTAATTCCTATCAAAATGCCAGCAAGATTTTTGGTTGATATAGGTAAGATTGTTCTAAAATTTACATGGAAAGGTAAAGGAACTAGACTTGCTAAAATTTTTTTTTTAAAGGAAGAATAAAGTAGGAAGGATCACTCTACCATCGTGGAACCTATATCCCTACAGAAATCAATACTGTGTGGTATTGGCAAAGCAACAGACACATACATCAATGGAGAAGAAAAGATTACCCAGAAATTGTTCACACAAGTACGACCAACAGGTCTTTGATGAGTGAGCAAAGTCAGTTCAATAGAGGGAGAATCTTTGTATCAACCAATGGTGCTGGAGTAATTGGATATCCATAGGAGAATGAAAGCAACAAAGAGAGAGAGAGAAAAAGAGGGAGGGAGGCAGGGAAGAAGGAAGGAAGGAAGAAAGGAAGGAAGGAAGGAAGGGAGGGAGGGAGGGAGGAGGGAAGGGAGGAAAAGAAAGAAAAAAGAAGAAAAAAATTACCTTGACTTAAATTCACAAATGAATTCAAAATGGATCATAGATTTAAATGCAAAATATAAAGCTATATAACTTTTAGAAGAAAATGTAGGCTAAAATCTTAGAGACTTAGGGCTTGGTGAAAACTCAGACACATTATCAAAAGTATGATCCATAAAAGAAAAACAACTCAGTAAATTAGACTTAATTAACATTAAATACTTTGTTCTGTGAAAGACCCTGTGACAAGGATGAAGAGACAAGCTAGAGGCTGAGGGAAATTACTTGCAGATCACATATTTGACAAAGAACTCAAGTCCAAAATATATTAAGAACTCTTAAGATTCTGTAGTAATAAAAGAAAAAAAAAGCAATTGAATTAGAAAATGGGTAAAAGTCATGAAGAGAATTCTTACTCTATCAGGAAATTTCTCCTTGCCTTCCGGGGGCCTAGCCCCTTCCTTCACCCTCTGCTGACTTTCTGAGAAAGACCCTAGTGCATGTTTCTTTTGTTATATTTGTTGCAATTTGTTACACAAAGAGAAGTAATACAGCAGGAATTCTTTCTCACTGGAATCCACACACCACACAATTCTGAACCATTGTCTTGGCAGGAATCTGGAACAGGGGAAAAGCTGTCAGGAAAGATTTTTACAAAGATCTCAGGAAGTAAGAGCCAAGGAATAAAGTGATGACTTTGACTTGTAAGATAAAAACAAATTTAATTCTCTTTACCCCGGCCTCTGCCATCTTTTCGTTACAAATTAAGGGGGCGGGGGGAAGCCTCTGCTCTCTTCAATAACTCTGGCTCCTTCAGTGAAGAACGTTTTAGGCACTTTAACAAAATTAAAGTGATATTATGTTTTTTTATTATCATGATTATAATAATACATAGATTTCAGTGGTGCTTTCCAACGGAATTAAAAAGACAGATGGCTGACTCTTTGGTGGGAATTACAGTCTATAGGAATATTTTATACGGCAGTTTTTAAAAAGGAAGGTGCAAACCTCTAATAAAATGCCTAGAAATTTCACCAGATATTTTCAATGGCTCTTCTTAGAGCAATATTTTAACAAAAATTTTAAATATTGATTGGTTAGTAGTTAAGTGGCAAATAATTTATTTAGAATTGTGACAACTATAATCCAACACCTAGTTTTAAGTCTTTCATCATTATGTCAGAAGTACATCAGCATTTCTCAGGAAGCTGTCCTATGCCTCCCAATGTGAAACCCTGAGGACACAAGATCAGTTACGGAGTTTTCGGGTGGGGAAGGGAACCCTGGAATCCGATCACGAGGATATCAGGTAAACCCCAAAATGAGGAATGTTCCATGAAAAAAAGGGGTTGGAAGTTTCTCAAACATCAGTGTCATAAACAATGAAAAAAAGTTGTAGAGATGTTCCATGGGCTTCCCTGGTGGTGCAGTGGTTGAGAGTCCGCCTGCCGATGCAGGGGACACGGGTTGGTGCCCCGGTCCGGGAAGATCCCACATGCCGCGGAGCGGCTGGGCCCGTGAGCCATGGCCGCTGAGCCTGCGCGTCCGGAGCCTGTGCTCCGCAACCGGAGAGGCCACAACAGTGAGAGGCCCGCGTACCGCAAAAACAAAGAAAAAAGAAAATGCCAGTGCAGACGTAATAATCCATGGGCAGTGGCTGGGGGCTACAGGAAACACACCAGGGGAGCTGCAAGTGGGCCCAGAGCTTTCAGGTGAGCAAAGAGGTCTCAGGTTGATGTGAAATCACTGACTTTCCAATTTTTGATAATTTTAAAATGTTTTACCATGAGGCACATCAAACCAAACACCAGTGTGTAACTTCTGCTCTAGACTGCCACTCGAGATCTCTTCCAGGGCTCGACCTTTCATATTTAAACCCACAGAGGGAATTTTCTGCAGCAACTTCTTCTTGTTCACCTTTCCATAACCTCCCGAGACCAGAAAATGCAGCATCTGCTACCTGCTTGAGTGGAGGAGGAGGAAACACAGATGCTCAAAATGGTCCCATAAACTAGAATCTGAAAAGATAGCCTGACATCTAGCCCGTGTACCTAGGTGTGATTGGAGTCTCAGTGTGGTCTGGTGCCCCCCTCACCCAGAATGGGTGCCCCACCCTATGCCCCTTTGCCCCTGTAACAAAGGCCTTTGCCCCTGTAACAAAGGCCTGTTCTTAACTTGAGGCTGCTCCTTCACAGGTGTAGGGATGACTCCCACTAGACTGGGAGCCTGTGAGGTCAGGGGCCAGAGCCTAGCCCAGCAGCTGACACAGCACAAGGTCTCAATAGCTTTTATTGAATAAAGGAATCAATTTACTTAGTTCACACCTAGGCTGAGCCAGCCCAGCCCCAGCCTCCCGCCTAGAGCGGGGAGGTTGTGGACCTTACCTGTGGTTGAGAGGTAACCTGCTCCACCAATCAGAGAGAAAGAGCCCTGCACCTCTGATATTCTCCAGGCTCTGCCCCTCCTCCAGCATGGTCCCGTCGTACCTGGGAAGCTCCTGTCCTCCCCCAGCACCTCAGCACCAGCCACAAAGCATGCGATTCATGCCTGATGTGCCTGTAGTACTGGTCATGAGAAACTGTCAAATCCACCATCATTGTGGGAGACTTTTTAAAAATTAAAGATAGGAAAGGCTTTAAACATACATTGATGTATCACACTTAAATAGAATGCTGCATCCAACAAATAGAAAACTGTCTTCTCAAGCATACATACTATATTTACAAACAAACATCTGGACCATGAAGCAACTCTCAAAAATTTCAAAGAATAGGTGCCACACAGACCGTATTTCCTACCACAGTGCAACCGAGTTAGATAACAGCAGCCCAAAATACATTGGTTCCACATGTTTAGAAATTTAAAAACATTTCTAAGTAACTGGTAAGTCAAAGAAGTTACATGAAAATTAAAAAGAGCTAGAACTGAATGATAATGAAAATGCCTCATATCAGATTTGTCGTCTGCAAGTAAAATAATAATTAAAAGGAAATGTACAGATGTAAATACTTGGAAAAGAAGGACTAAGAAAGGCATGAGTTAGATGAGTAAGTCTGGCGATCTAATGTATAGCAATGAGAATATAGTTAACAATACTGTACTGTGTACTTAAAATTTGCTAAGGGGAGGGTGGGAGGGAGGGAGACGCAAGAGGGAAGAGATATAGGAACATATGTATATGTATAACTGATTCACTTTGTTATAAAGCAGAAACTAACACACCATTGTAAAGCAATTATACCCCAATAAAGATGTTAAAAAAATAAAAATAAAAAAAGTTAAAAAAAAATTTGCTAAGAGGGTAAATCTTAAGTGTTCTCAATATGCATGCACACACTGAGGTGATAGATACGTTAATTAGCTTGACTGTGATAATTATTTCACAATGTATACATATATCAGAACACCAGGTTGTACACCTTAAATGTATCAAATTTTTATTTGTCGATTAATACCTCAAAGAAGATGAGGGGAGGGGCTTCCCTGGTGGCGCAGTGGTTGAGAGTCCGCCTGCTGATGCAGGGGACATGGGTTCGTGCCCCGGTCCGGGAAGATCCCACATGCTGCGGAGCGGCTGGGCCCGTGAGCCATGGCCACTGAGCCTGCACGTCCAGAGCCTGTGCTCCACAACTGGAGAGGCCACAACAGTGAGAGGCCCGCGTACCACAAAAAAAAAAAAAGAAGATGAGGGGAGGAAATCTTAGGTAATGCTAAAGTTAATTTAAGACTGTGAAAAAATATGGTATAACATCTTTGAAAACAATTTTTTGTTCTCCAGTAAAGTTGAAGATTTGTTTATCATGTGATCCAACTATTCTACTCCTCGAGATATAACCAGAGACACTCTTACACCTGTACAGAGACACAGGAAAAAATATTCATAGAGCTTGATTTGTTGTAGCAAAAAAGATCTTGAAAGAACCACAAAATCCATCAACAGAAAAATGGATAAATAATTCATGATGAATTTTACAATGGAATATTATATAACTATTAATGAATGGACTACAGCAACAGAGACAACTTGGATAAACCTCAGAAACATAATGTGTGAAAAGTCAAATTGCAAAAGATGACAAGCAGAATGATGTTATTTTCATGAAGCACAGAAACAAACAAAACTAAACAATAAAAATTCTAGAAAAGACATATATATTTTTCACTGAATAATATTTTTAAAAATCATTAGAATGATAAACACGAAATTTAGGAGGGAGGCATAAGGGAAGGAATTCACAGGTAGGCAGTAGTGGTAATGTTCTAGCACTTTAATTTCGGTTGGGCACATGGGTATTTGTAGGAAGATCATAGTCTGAGTTTTTCCAAGGTAAGTCCTGGTTTATTTCCATTATCTTTGTGTAATTATAATAGCATCCCTTTCACTCCCAAAAGTTTGACAGAGGCCAAAAGATCTGGATCATAATTATATAGTCTCCTTATTCGTAATCCACATATGTTAAGGAGAATTTGATATTTTTTAAAGGCTACATAATTAAAATGTAATTAAAATAAATGTGAATACTAACATGGTTGTGTTGATAGAAATTTAAATTCTTACAACCATTCTAGTCCTAAGTATTCACAGCTTTAAAAGTTCAAGCTTTGACCCATTAATCCCACTTTAAGAAACATAGTTTAAGAAAATAATTGATCAAAGGTACAAGGATGTGTATATAAGGATGCTCACCACACAATTATTGAAAATTAAAAATCAGAATGACAAGCAAAAGACAGAAACCAACCTAAGTTGGCCCATGTCTTTAATGAAATAGTAAGCAGACAGGAGGGTGTATACCAGTAAATGTGTGCCTTTACTTTCATCATCTCACTTGAGTTTCAACAAGGACATTGGTGGAGATACCTGTTTCCAGGAAAAGAAAAAAGGTAAAGGTTGTAGGCAAACATGGTCAGTGGTATAGCCTTCTGGTCCAAAATCTTCTTCAATTAAAGAATGGTGCAACCTTGGACTGTGGTAAGCAGAAGAAATAAGGTAAAGTATGCATTTGGGGATGAGCCACAGGGAATCTTATATATAAATGTGATCCATAAATCTTACCATAAATAAATATATATGTGGTGTTGTTTCAATACTATTTCCTGATTATAAAAATTATATTTATGCCTTAACATACATATGGCTGTAGGCAGTTCTGTTGATGACCCAAGAATAATACTGTGACTCTAAATTTTCTCAAATATAGCCAGGTCATGATAAAAAGGATAAAGTACCTTGAAGGTACTAATGCAAAATTCATTATTAAAGTAATCAATCTTGAAATAATGAAACCACCAAAACCGAAAAGCAATGCTCACTCTCAAATTTTTTCCAGTGCCCTAGGGAAGCCAAGGAGCTGGGCAGCCACTGGTGAGACTTTGGAGAAGCCATGGACGCCATGTTCAACAACACAAAGCCCCCTTGGCTCAGGGGCTCCTGGCCAAAGAAACCTAGGTCTGGCTTGCTAAGAGCCCAGTTCAAAGGGAGGTATGGGACAGAGCATCTTTCTCAGGCTGGGCATCCAATTCCATCCATACTTGGCCATCTGCATGCTGTGTGAGAATTAGGAAACTATGGTGTATGCAGTATTTCCCTCACTATTAAAAAGAACTTCATTCTCAGCTCGTATATCTTAGAAGGTTGCAGAAGTTGGCATTTATCAAATTTGAAGACCAGCAAAACTGCAAACAACCCAGATGCCTGTTTCTTTATTTCAATCTTGAGTAAAGGATTGTCTGCTATCTGGGCATCTTAAGTGATGCAAGAAGCTTAGAGAACACTAGCAAATATTGGGAGTCTCACATTCCACCTTATTTTCTCAGGAGGAATTAAAATCTTTCTTGGCTTCTCTGCCTAGGAAGTAAGTCGCAAGTTATCTACAAATTCTCAATTTGCAGCTAACATCCTGCCCTGGAATCACAGGAGCTTAGTGTAAACACCAATTTTCTTTGTGTTAACAATGTCATCATATAAATGGAATATCTCCTTTCCTACACAAACCCAAAGATCTAACTACACGGGTAATATTCCTGCCAGGATATTTCTTACTAAACAGTAAGACTTGACATGGGGAAAAAGGCAAAGATTTTTAGAAGGAGAAACAGTGTTGGGGATGAGCCATGCTTTTAAAAAATCCATTTAGCTCTAAATTTTATATACATTTTCTGTATGCATATTGAACTTCAATAAAAATTTAAATATGTAATAGGGATAATTAATATAAGATAATAACTAATATTGAAAATTTTCAAAATTCTGCCATACATTGTCCATATGTTGTTGAACAAATACATACTTTAGAAATAAATTCATAAAAGTTGAAAATAAGAAACAAAAAATAGAGCAAAGACAAAAAACAGGGTAGCTATTTTAATATTGAATAAAACAGAATTTAAGGTGCAAATTAACACGAGGAGAAAGATAGATATACATACTGGTAGAAAAAGGAAGGAAGAAAGGAAGGGAAAGAAAGAAAGGCAGGGAGGGAGGAAAGAAGGAAGGAGAAAGAGAGAAAGAGAGAGAGAGAGGAAGGAAGGAAGGATAATAATCACGCATAGGTAGGCACCAAAAATATAATCTCAAAATAAATAAAGAAACAACTGAAAGAATTACAGGGAGAAATAAACAATTATAGTTGAAGATTGTCATACATCTATTTTAGAAACTGAGATTTCAAGTAGACAAAAGTAAGCAAGAAGTAAACTGTTTGAATAACATATAAATAAGCTCATAGTAATACATTTATACTCAATAAAGAAAGAATACAAATTTTGTAGCACATTTCCTCTTACATCTCATTGGCAAGAAATTAATCATTTGACCAGACTTAACTGCAAAGAGGCTGGGAAATAAAGTTTTTCATCTATGTGCCCTGCATAAAATTGAGGGATTTATTACTAAGGTAAAACGGGAGGAAAAAAACCCACACAATACAAATGAGTAACAAAACACTGATTCTTTACAAATACTAATACAGTAGACCTCTAGCAAGACTGTTCAGAGGGGAAAAGAGAGATAACATTAAAAAAATAATATACTATGACGTAATTGAGAGTTTTTAAAATTTTTATAAAGATCTACATGAGCAAATTAAAAACCTCAAAAAATAGACAAAAATTGGCAAAAATATAAAATGCCAAAATTAGCACAAGAAAAAAGTAGAGTAATATTCCATTGTGTATATGTGCCACATCTTCTTTATCTATTCATCTGTTGGTGGACAGCTAGGTTGCTTCCATGTCCTGACTATTGTAAACAGAGCTGCAATGAACATTTTGGTACATGACTCTTTTTGAATTATGGTTTTCTCAGGGTATATGCCCATAGTGGGATTGCTGGGTCGTATGGTAATTCTATTTTTAGTTTTTTAAGGAACCTCCATACTGTTCTCCATAGTGGCAGCCATAAAAAGAAATGAAATTGAGTTATTTGTAGTGAGGTGGATGGACCTAGATTCTGTCATACAGAGTGAAGTAAGTCAGAGAGAGAAAAACAAATACCGTATGCTCACACATATATATGGAATCTAAGAAAAAAAAAAAAAAGGTCATGAAGAACCTAGGGGTAAGATGGGAATGACACAGACCTACTAGAGATGGACTTGAGGATACGGGGATGGGGAAGGGTAAGCTGTGACAAAGTGAGAGAGTGGCATGGACATATGTACACTACCAAACGTAAAATAGATAGCTAGTGGGAAGCAGCTGCATAGCACAGGGAGATCAGCTCGGTGCTTTGTGACCACCTAGAGGGGTGGGATAGGGAGGGTGGGAGGGAGGGAGACGCAAGAGGGAAGAGATATGGGAACACATGTATATGTATAACTGATTCACTTTGTTATAAAGCAGAAACTAACAGACCATTGTAAAGCAATTATACTCCAATAAAGATGTTAAAAAAAAAGAAAAAGAAAAAAGTAGACAAAGATACCAATACCATCCAAATAATTGAAAAGGCAATCAAAGACATTCTTCCTTTAAAAAGCCCATGTTTACATGAGCTTATAAGTGAGTTCTCCCAAATTCTACAGGAGCAAATAATTCTTATAGAAACTTTTACAGAAAAAATTGAGAAAAATCTGTCCTGCTCATTTTAATAAAAGTTCATATTAATGATACTAAAACCAGATAAGGGCAGTATAAAAACAGACATTCACATATGAATATAGATGTAAAATTTCTACATAAAGTAGTTTTTTTAAGTAAGGCAGACTGCCACATGCAACGCCTCATTTGGATGTACCTGGAGTCTTGGAAGCTTGACTACCCTATGTTCTCCTACAGTGGACCTTGAGAGCTTGTTTGGAGGTTCTAGCAGGGAAGCGCAGCTAATGGTATACACTTGGCCGAAGAATGGTCCTCCTCTAACAGGGAAGGTCATTCTCTTCGTCCGAGTGCACAGCTTTGGGAGGGACACGCATTGAGTGGTGAGGGAGGAAGGGGACACCCACCTAGCCAGCCTGATCAGCCAAATCAACCCTGGTGATCCATAGGGTGACAGATGTCACAGCTGGATTCTACATAAAGTATTAACAAGTCAAATTCAACTAAAAAGCTATAAATAGAAGAATGTCATATTCACATTCATTTATATAGGATTTTTTTGTGGATATTTCTGGAGTTTAAGGTAAGTAATAATTTTTTGTACCACTTAAAAATATTTCATTGACGTTTATTATTTTTGTTTACAAGTCAGCTATCAATAACAGAAGATCCAGGTTTTATGTAGTCTGAAGCTTATAAAATTCAGGAGCACTTATTTAAAAAAAAGAGAATACAAAACTATAAATACAAAATTAGGTTCAGTAGTGAATATTTATTTAGTATGAGAGAAGAAATCACAGAAAATTATAAGTTTATAAAAAGCTAAATATACTATAAACATCAAAAATCTAGAAAAACAAAATATTTTTTAATAATTAACTGCCTGGGCTTCCCTGGTGGCGCAGTGGTTGAGAGTCCGCCTGCCGATGCAGGGGACACGGGTTCGTGCCCCGGTCCAGGAAGATCCCACATGCCATGGAGCGGCTGGGCCCGTGAGCCATGGCCGCTGAGCCTGCGCGTCCGGAGCCTGTGCTCCGCAATGGGAGAGGCCACAACAGTGAGAGGCCCGCGTACCACAAAAAAAAAAAAAAAAAAAAATTAACTGCCTGACAAAACTATAATACTTTTCTCCTCCATTTTTCTTCTCTATATTCTTTGATGTCACTTCATTTGACAATTTTTTTAAGAAAATAGGGAAAGACTCCTCTAGCATGTTTGAAATTTATTTTTTCTTACTGATTGATTATAAAAATTTCTTTAGCATCACTCTTTTGGTAATGCAGTAAAAAAGGTTAATGATGATTGTCAAAATTGGGAAAACCCATATCAAGTTTATTTCATATGCAAACTATAAAATTTGGAAGAATTTTCTATAGATTAGCTTCTGTATATTTCCAATCTTTTGTTTGTTTGCTTACTTGCTTGTTTTTCTCCACTACACACATACTTCTAGTGCTGTCACCACAAGGATGCTCATACTAAGGTGTAACACTTAACCCTATACCTTTGTCATGGTAAGTCATCATGCTAGGCAAAAGAAGAGTATTACTGAAAACTGTTTCTATACCATACCAATATATGTGAAAGTAACCAAGAACCACATAATTATATTCTACTAAACCAAACTAGATGAATCCCTAAATCAACTTCCTCTTGGCCTGGTCCCCCCAAATCCTGAAAATATTGTAACACATCCATCATGGTGGCTAGCGTATAGAAGGAAATCAGAGTGAAAAAGAGTAGTCTTAATCAATTAAAGTTAAAATATCTTAATGGCATGTTTTATAGATTTAAAAAAACTATGGCCATGTAAACAGATGCCTCAGAAGGACACCATGTAATTGAGGGACCCTGAAGTTTAAGCTTCATTGGTGACACAGAAATCCACCTCTGGCAGTCTATCGTTTTTCATATATATATTTATTTGTTTATTTATTTTTGGCTGCATTGGGTCTTTGTTGCTGCACGCGGGCTTTCTCTATTGCGGCGAGCGGGAGCTACTCTTTGTTGCTGTGCACGGGCTTCTCATTGCCGTGGCTTCTCTTGTTGCAGAGCATGGGCTCTAGGTGCCCGAGCTTCAGTAGTTGTGGCACATGGGCTCAGTAGTTGTGGCTCGTGGGCTCTAGAGTGCAGACTCAGTAGTTGTGGCACACGGGCTTAGTTGCACCGTGGCATGTGGGATCTTTCCAGACCAGGGCTCGAATCTGTGTCCCCTGCATTGGCAGGCGGATTCTTAACCACTGTGCCACCAGGGAAGTCCCTCTGGCAATCTAATTGTTGTTCTTTCAAAGATAATTTTTCTTCTTTTTCTTGCTGCTAATAAGATTTTCCTTTATCTTTCATTTCTGTTAGTTTTACTCTGATGTGTCTAAGTGTGGTTTTCTTTTGATTTATTCTGTTTAGAGTTTTTAGGACTTCTTAAATATATGGCTTGATGTGTTTTATTAGTTTTAGAAAATCCTCAGCCATTATCTCTTCAAATATTGTTTTTGTTTTATTCTCTCTATCCTCTCCTCTGGTACTCTAATTACACATACTTTAGACTTTCTCACTGTATTCCCTATGTCTGTTATAATATCTTCTGCATTTTTATATTTTTGTCTTCCCATGTGTCAGTATAGGTATTTTATTCTAAACCATCTTCCAGTTCACTAATTCTCTCTTCAGCTGCATGTAATCTGATGTTTAATCATCTACTGAGTTGATTTTGGTTATTGTAACTTTCAGTTCCAGAATATTCATTTGATACTTTTTTATCCTTTCCAAATCTCTGCCAAATTCACAGTCTCATCTTTTATTTCTTTGAAAAGGGTAAGTATAGTTCTTTCAAAGTGTATTTTCTGATACTTCCATTTCCTGGATCAACTATGTGTCTGTTTCTATTGTCCATTGTTTTTCGTTTTTTTCTTTCCAGTATGTTTTATTATCTTTTCATATGCCTGGTTTTATTATCAAATCCTTGATACTGTATATGAAAAACTAGAGAAATAGAATAATTTTAAGCCTAGGATGATGTTATATTCCTCCAAATAGATTTATATTGCTTTTGACAGTCTCCTAGGTTTCACTGGCAAAAACTACAGCACTAAATAAAATGCCAGAGACTAAAATAAATAAAAGCTGTACTTCACATCTTCTGAGGGCCAGTTTATTTCTAGTTCACCATTTCTCCCAAGGATTAGCCCTTTAGCATCCTGACCCCAAGCTGGGAGGCTTTCCAGCGTTCCTCTTGCTTAGCAGATTCTGAGTTCTATCCCCTCAAAGCTATTGACAGCTCTCTTCAATTCTTAGCCTCTCAGCTACCTCTTCTAGGATTGAAAGATGCCTCTGGGAGAAAAAATTTTCAAGTTTCAGGCTCATTTGGAGTTTCTTCTCCCAGATTTTATTCTCATATTTCTTCATTGCCTGTTAGCTCTCTGACAATTGTAAACAGATGTTTTAAAATATATATTTTGTCTAGCTTTTCCAGTCATTCTTAGTAAGAGGAAAGAGCCAAATTATTTAGTCTATATTCCTGGAAATCCAAGTCCCCCATAGCCCAACTCATTGCAATACAAGACAATACTTGTGTCTATGGAGGTAACTTCAAAGCTGTCAATTCACAGAAATTAAAGACTTTGAGCAGATGAATTTCATGAAATTGCTAACTGGCTGCTAAAGACTCAAAAGCTTCTGGTTAGTGATATTAGCATGGATGGGTAACATTATTGAGCCCTTTTAAGATGGAAATTCAAGCCACCATCCCTAAGCAAACTTCTAGTAGCAAGGTCTTCACTTATCTACAAAAAATAAGCTAATATTCTCAAAGCCAAACATAACTTGAATGAACATCCCACAACCTAAGCTCATCATCTAAATCTTTACAATGCTTCTGCTCCCAAGAGATCCCAGACTCTGAGCATCCTCCCTTTTAGACAGAATCTAGTGTCAGTCGTTACTCACTCAATCCCAGCCTTTCTTATGTAAGGAAATCTCAGCCCATATCTTCCTCTTCTTGACCCCCCTCCCCACCTATCTGTTTCAGCTCAGGATATATACATTTAATTAATTCAGCTTTACCTCCAACCTGTAAATAGTGGGAGAAGTGTCAGATTTATATGGTGGATAAATAACAAGGGTTTTCCCAGGAGACTCCATCCTGGTGAAAGAGAGTAACTGTAATTTTCAGTAATGAGTAATTGTACATAATATAATCCTAAATGATTTTTCTTGTAATTTCATTAGAGTTTAGAAATTTAATTAGATTTTGAATCACTCTGAAATAAAGTATCAAAACACCAAGAGACTGGGAGCGGTGGTTATTTTGTCCTTTGAGGCCACATTCTTGGTCTCAAATTGGCATGTCTTCATTAGGAGGAAGTTTGCAGAACTTCTTGATATATTATTGTCTTTCAGAATGGACTCTGAATAGGTCTTTGGAGAGCGTTAGAAAGGTACACAATTATTATGCACACTCTTCTTGAGGTTTAAGATCATCTGCCTTGCATATACTTAATAAAAATATATCTCTAAAGTTGTTTAAGAAACTGTGGAGATAGGAAAGATGTTCCTTGAATGCCCCAATGCTGTTCCTGGATTATTAGCAACTACCTGTACATTATGATGCAGTGAGGGGCTGTTTGCTTAACTTTAATGATTATGTAAGGTTTATGGTTATTTTTATTGCTACAACATATGAACTGTCATGGTGGCTATAATTAGAGGCAAGCTAAAGTGTTGCTGTTACAGTCCTCCGGGACTGGGGAGAAACTACTTCCTTCTTATCAACTTTGCCTCTGTGCAAGAGCTGGCAAAAAAAAAAAGAAAGAAAAAAAAAGGAATCAAATTAAATGAACAGTTCTTACCTCAAAACAGGTTATGACACAGAAAAATTGAAAACAGCATTAAAACTCCAGGCCAACAGCTTGCACCTAACGAAGCTGCAAGGAAACAATCTTCTTTTCCCCCAAATACCCTGATTTGTTTAATTCTCTGAAAGACCATTGCCCACGTCTTTTCCCAGAGACCATCCAGGAAGCATGGTGTTTGTGGAAATGCTCTAAGGGGTTTCCATATATCTCTGCCACTCTGCTGCTGCCTCTACCCAAATATCCTCTCTGTATCCCAGGCTGGGGACTGAGAAACTCAGGACAGACTAAGATGTATAGAGAAGACAGCCCAGAGGCTCTGGGAGCCCATGAAAACGTCCCTGGGCTGCAGAGGAAAAATTCAGAAGCCCCAGGAGATAAAATGAATTAGACAATCTGACTACCTGGTCATTCTGAAGAAGGTAGGATGGTTTGGGTAGAAAGCTGAAAACACATTATGGACTCAGGAGATCTGAGAGTTCAATACAAGTGTCTGAGAGTTGAATACAAGTGTCCAAGATGCATTGGGAAGGAGGTGGGAGGAGAGAGAATCTGAGGAAAGGAAGAGCCTGGGAAGAGCTCCCTGAGCCTGGTGGAAGCAGAGCTGCAAATGTCTCAACAAGGGCTGCCCAGCTCTGTGCTGGATGCTGGGCAGTGGCAGACACAGGAAACATGGCACCTGGCTCCACTGCCACCTCCCCCCATTCATACTGGCCCACTGTCTGCCTTCTCTTCTACACTGTGAGTTCTCTGAGCAACACGGATGTGTCAGATTCATTTTCGTTTCCACTACACACACAGCAATTCCTGTTATACAGCAGGAGTTCAATAAATGTTGAATGAGTGAATAGGATCAGAAAATAGCAAAGAGAAGCCAATGCCTCTGCCATAAGGTGGGACCTGACAGTGGCTTCCTGTTTGCCCAGGGATGTAACTAAACGAGGGCCTCCTTGAGAAGGTCAGTTGGTAATTTTTAACAAAAGCTTTCAAAATGGCTGGTGCTCTTCGACGTGTGAATTGTACTACTGGGGATCTTTTCCAAGAAAATAACCTCAAAGATGGAAAATAGCCCAATGCACAAATATACCTATAACAATGAAAAATTAGAAATAACCTAAACGTTCAAAGAGGAACACACCAAATCAGGATGCACACACTTGATGTGATATAGTGCAACTAATAACGATAATTTTTACAAAGGGATAACATGGAGAAGCCCATTTGAGGAGAAAACAACATACAAGATCTGTTTACACAGCATGATCACAAAAATGCATGGGGAAAAAAATGGTAATGAAACACCAAAATGACAAAAATAGCTGTGTTTGGGCTATTAGCCTGTGGGAAAATCAATGTCTCCTCCATTCAACTTTTCTGTGTTTTCCAAACTTTTATTGATGCCCCAGCAGTGGTCTCACTTCTAAAAGAGCCCTCAGCCCAAACCATCTAAGTCACCACCAAATGCCTGCCAACCACGGCCGGACTGGCAAGTGGGCTTTGTGCTGAGTCTTTTCCAGGAGATTTTCTGGTGAGATTTTCACGGGAAAACCATCTCCTGTGTTCAACCCCCTGGTGACTTCTGCTCACAAGACCCTAAATCCAACCTTTCTGAAAATGTACAGCAACTCTAAGTCATGGAACTGAGCTAAGCTTTATGTATTTTTTCCTTGCTTTCAAGATTTCATTCCATTTTATTTTATGCAAGTCACCGAGGCACCATCTGTGTCAAACTTCTGCCTTAGGTCTCGACTGGGACAATTATCTACCGTTTATCTGCATCCTTCTGTCATTTCCACTGGAATTTAGTGTTCTCATCACATCCCGTTCTGGGATTTGCCTGCTTCGGAGCAGGTGGGAAGAGCTTTCTCCAGTGTCAAACATCATCTTCTAGTGCAGATTTTGTGGTTCTGGGGGAAGCATTATCTCCTGTTCTCCTTGGGGGTCCATCCCACTGATTACCTGAGCTCTAAGCCATCCCTCAACTCCCCGGATCATGCTCTCTGGGAAGAGCCGAGAGACAAGTGCAGGCAGTGCCAGGGGAGCCAATGCAAGGAACAAGATTGTGAGTCGATCGTGCGCTCTAATTAAAGTTGGGATTTGGGGGGATACTAGGAGAGCATGCAGAGCCCAAGATCAAAAACAGACAGGCAGGAAGATGTGAGCAGTGTTGGGCTGGAGAAACAGCTCTCTGAAAAAAAAGAAAACTGAGCCATGTCCTAAGCATCTGGAGCTGAGACCCTGGGGGTCCAGGCATTCTTGAGGCCTAAACAGAGATTCTGAGCTTTGGAGCAGTAAGTGCTGGCTTTGAGTCCTGGCTCTGCACCTTACCGGCTGTATCTAGGAGCAGGGCTCACAGGGAAGCAGGATGAGCCATAGTTGTCCCACAGGGTTGTCATACAGCAGTACCAGACTAAGAAGGGAGGGAGGGTCATGCGTGGTTAGGAACCCACCCTGGACCCAGGCTGCCTGGGTCCCAGTGTCCACGTCCCCAATTATGCTTAGTGTCACCTAAGCAAGTCACATGACCTCCCTGGACCACAGTTTCTTCATCTGTCAGATCAGGAAGATGATCACAGTAAGACCTGCCTGGCACTGAGAGCTGATGCACTGAGGCCATGAGGAGCACACCTGCCCACACTGATGCTCCCTCACTGATTCAGTGTGGCGTTTGGCACAGAAGGAACGCCTCACGCTGATTCCACCTGACCTCAGTCCTCACCGACTTCCCGGCTGCCTCAGAAGGAGAACACATCTGTCCTTCTGTCCTCCTTGCTCCTTCTGACCCCACATCCATCTGTGCCTGGGTTGTGCTCCTGCTTTCCTGAGCTGGGAAGCTCCCTGGCCTGGCCCTCATCTGCCCTCCACCTACACCCCTCAATGGCCAGAAACAAGGGGTTCACGGACACCCTGCACCAGGGCTGGCTCAGCCTTGCCACCAACGGCCTTGTCTCCAGACAGAGACAGCCAACGCTGGTGACAAAGGCACCTTGAGGCCCAACTACTCCACATTCTCGCTCACCTCGCCTCCCGCCCTGGGAGTCCTGATGTCACAGCAGCACAAGAGGCTTGCAGCTGGCTCTCCATGGCTACCAGCCACCCCCAGGCTGCACAGGAGCACGGTCCCTCACTGGCCCTTCCTCTCCTCCCTCCCGACATCTGAAGGCCGCCTCCACCTCATCCAACTTTACTGCTGGTGTCAGCCCAGGGCACACCCGGGGCCACGACACACACGCAGGCACTCTACCGTGTTCTGTATATTCAGGCACCCAGCCAGGAAGGGAGGTGGAATCCCAGGATTACAGACAGACCCGGCTGGAGTCCAGGCATGGTCTACATCTCATGGCGAGCCAACAGTAGGAAGGGTCGGAGGATGGGAGGGAGAGGGGGGAAAGGGCTGCTGAGCTCTTGCTGAGGACCAGCTAGGTGCTAGGCACCTCCACGTGCTCCAATAGGAGGCAGTGTCCGCTCCACGTCGACTTGGCCACCTCCACTTTCAGCCACAGCGGGTGGACAGTTCCAAGCACGCGTCCCAACTCCAGCCTGAGCCTTGGTTCTCTTTGCCTCTGCTTCTGAGCTTTCTTTGAAGACATGGCATCCTACTCAGCTCACAGGCATTCTGGAAATACGGGGGAGTTACTGCTTCCTGGGCAACTCAAATAATGGGGGACGGGAGCTCGCGTGCTCCAGCCTCTTCAGTTTTAAACAGACAATTCTGGCTGGGGTAGGCTTCTCAGAGATTCCTGCAGAGTTCAGCCTCTGTTGTCTATAGAAATCACCTTGCTATACACATTTTATGAGCTTTTCCCAGTCTGACCTTCCTTACTCCCTCCTTCCTGCTCCCTGGCTTCACCTCCCAAATGGGTTCTTTGCACCCAAGGATTTGTCTCAGGTTCTGCTTGGGGAAAAACACAAACAAAAGCATCTCAAAAAAAAAAAAAAAAACGGAATGAAGAACTTTGCAATTTATATTCTCGCAAAGGTGAATGCTGTTTAATAAAAGCCGTTTTGCTTGCTGAGCACTGGAGTGACTTAGACGTGACTCTGGGGAGAGGATTTGGTGTTCCTGTGTTATCTGGTGCAGACGGGAGGAGGGAGGTGCAGCAGCGAAGGAAGAATGAGAAGCCAGTGGGGGCCCTTGAGGGACAGGCCAACAGATGGGCTGAGTGGAAGGCATCTGGAGGGAACTTCTCAAAAAAGAAGAATCAATAAGTGATTTCAGATGTTTGTGAACAGTGGTGTTCTATGTGAGTCTCCCCCGATCTGTCTCAACAGTGTGTGTGAGTGGATTCTCTGGAGCTCAGGTCAGGGATGAGTCTCACCCCTGAATCAGTGTTAGGCTTGGAAAGACTCCTATCCCAAGGATGTCAAGGTCTCCAGGCAAAGTGGTCAAGAAGATGCAAGGCCATGGAAAGGTGGAATCCGGAATCGTGCAAGGCTTTCTTGGTAGGTGGGATTGGGGGATGAGCCATCCTGCCCAGAGCTTGAGGGGCAATGAGCTCCTTTTTCCCCACACAGCCCAGCTGAAATCCTTCCAATAGGGCTGGGAAGCACAAATTGAAGATATCACAGGTGGGGTGGAGAGAGCTGGGGCATTTTTCGAGGTTAACACAGGGGGGAACCAGAATCCAAACCTGGGCATGTCTGTCTCCAAAACCTGTGCCTTTCACAATACCTGATGGGCCAAAGGAAAAGCATTGCTGATAAAGTCAGCGAAAGGGTTAACCTGAGGATAGCGTCTGTTTCCTGTGTGTTCACTGGCCCCAGTGACCCTGAAGGCAGGGACAAACTCTTGCGCATGATAAATACAATATGTAACAACTATAGAGGGCTTTATTCCAGACACTGTTCTAATGATTTTTTCAGTATAACTGATTAGCTTCTTCAAGGGGGAAAAACATACACACACACGTGATGTACTGCCCTGGCATGAAGCCTTATGTCTATGTCGTATTTCCAAGCACAGCTGCTAACAATTTGGCCACTCTGAGTGGCTCCTCATGTTCATAAAATAGCTCTAGATGTCTCCTCTATTAATTGCTGGAAGGGAAAATGAGAGTTGTAGTGTCTGGTAAATGGAGAAATGAAGCCAAATGGCTATTGAGACTCTATTAGGACAGAGGCAGTGAGCATCTCACACCTCTGGTCCCGTGATCTCGTTTGGACAAAACAGAATTCTCCTTCCTTGGAAGTGTGTCACCAACATGCCTGACAAGCTGGCTTAGTGGCCTGGCTTTCCACACATACTGCACACATATGCTGGCGGGACAGACCACTCTGCTGGACTCAGGTTACAGTGAGTCTAGGGATGCTTCACCTTGAACACTTGTCATTCAGGTTCCCTGTATTGTGGCATTGTCTGTCATTATACGTGGTCACCAGCCCCCAAAACAGTGTACCTTGAAGGCAGGGATGAGCTCTTGCACATAATAAACACAATAAGTAACAACTATGTAAAGTTTTATTCTAGACACTGTCCTAATGACTTTTTTGGTATTAACTACCTTGTTTCTTCAAGGGGAAAAGAAACATGATGTAGTGCCACTCTGAGCTGACACTATTATTGCCCTCTGTTTCACACATTAGATACTGAGGGATAGAGAGGTTACCTTCCTAAGGTCACACGGTGGGGGAAGGAGTGGCAGAACTGGGATGTTAACCCAGCAGATCTGATCTAGAAGGTGGATCTTTACCGCTATTCTAGACTATCTCTAAAAAGGGGTATCAATAAATGGCTGGAGGTCTCTGATGTATCGTACCAACCTGAGCATGGTGATGACCTGGAAGAATATTTCTCAGCTCAAACTATTCCTGATCTGATAAATTGCTTACATTTTTGACTAAAAATACCCCTGGAATAAGAGAGAAGATAGTGGAGTTAGGTGAGATTGAAGTTCATCAGGGGGCACGGAGAAGAGTGTGGTGCTGCCAGTGAGGGGCTGGTTAATACTGATCCAAAAGATCCAGAGATGTAGGTTACCATCAACCATCCTTCATCCTTGCTCTGACTCAATTTTCCAAACTTAGAGTAGAACAATAAGGATGGATACAAAAGGGGGGTTAATTCAAGTAGGATAAATACCAAGAAACCCACACTTACACATATCAAAGTAAACAGTAAATCAAAAACAAATAGAAAATATTTAAAGAACAAGTGGGAGAAGAAAGACACATTACCTTCAGGGTACAACAGTAAGACCAAACACTGATTTCTCAATAGGAATGATGGGAACCAAAGGATAATGGAATTCTGTCTTCAGAGTTCTGAAATCAACTGTGGACCTAGAATTCTATAGCCAGCAAAAATATCCTTCAAAAATAAAAGCAAAATAAAGATATTTTCAAGCAAACAAAAACAGAGAATATACCACCAGCAGACTGGCCACTAAATGAAATACTGAAAGGTTTCCTATTTTCAGAGGAAATGATTCTAAATAGAAGCAGAGAGATGCAAGAGGAAAAAAAAAATGAAGAGCAACAGAAAGAGAACATATATGAGTAAATATAAATGACTCTTGACTGTGTAAAGCAATAATAACAGTGTCTTGTGGGATTTAAGTAAGGTATAGAATTGAAATGCATGACAACAAAGCACATAAGGTAGGAAGGGTACATGGAATTAAAGAATAACATTCTTACATTGTATGGGAAATGGTAAAGGTATGAATCTATATTAGACATTAGTAAGTCAGTGATGCATATTGCAATCTCTAGGGTAACCATCAAAATTAGTAAACTAGCATGTAAGAAACTTTCTAATATAGGGGAAAGAATAGAATAATGAAAAAATTCTTAATCCAAAAGAAGGCAAGAAAGGAGAGGAAAAGGAACATGGACCAGGCAGGACCAATAGAAGAGAGTAGAAAAGGTAGTTATAAACCTAAATGTATCAGTAAATGCATTAAGTGTAAATGGAAGAAGTATTTCAATTAAAAGACATAGACCACAGACTGGAGAAAAAGACTACACTGCCTACAAAATATACACTTTATATGATATAGTTAAAAGGATGGAAAATAATATGTCATGCAAACACTAACCAAAAGATAGCTGAGGTAGCTATATTAATACCAGTTTTTGAGGCAAGAAGTGTTATTGGAAATAAAGAAGAACACTTCATAATAAAAAAGCTTCACCAGGAAGATATAATAATCCTAAAATTTTACATCTAACAACATAGCCTCAAAATATATATACAAGAAGAATCTATAGAACTAAAATGGAAATAGGCAAATCCACAATCATAGTGGGAGATTTTAAGACATTTCCCTCAGCAACTGACAAAACGAACAGATAATAAAACTCAAAATAAACAGAAAAAGAATATTGAACAGCAGATAAAAAGTATGACCCAACTGGCTAATAGAGAATATGGCATCCAGTATTTCCAGGCTGTTACCACCATAGACTTCAGAAGGAGAGAGTCATGTGGAGAGGGTCACCTTAAGAGAGGGTCACCTTGACAGAGGAGCTGTGACCTTCATCAAGAAACAAAGGCCAGGGTAGCTGCAAGGAGGGATCTGGGGTAATAAACACCCTGATCTCACCCTCTTCCCTCTGACCTCTCTGATCTCCTTCCAGCATTCCTCAGTGGCCAAGCACAATTGAAAACCATTGATGTGGTCCCTACAGATCAGCCTTCCTGGACAGAGAGTGGGTGGAGAATTATGGGCTGTGTATCTGGGGGATGGAGGCAAAAGAAAGATACCCAGCACAAATGTGCAAAAATGAGTTGCTTTCTACAACTCAATTTAATGTTTAGCTCCCTACGCCTATTCTGTCTTTTACAGACAATCTGTTTTCCTTTAAACTCAAAATACATGTAATTTCTCGTCACTTAAGGGTTAAAATTCAGCCATATAGGGATTTTTCCTTTTTCAGGATTTCTCCCTCTTTCGTGATTTCTCATTGCTTCAGGGGTCGATGCTGAACTTTGGGGTTTACCAGGCAAAGGAGGAAAAGGGATGAAGGTGACCTCTTCTTGGTGTGAATTTCTACTAGGTCTGAGTCAGCCTCTTGCTTTCAACAGGACTCATCCCACTTGGCCCACAGCATAACCAGTGTATAATGCTCTCTTGGTGATGGCTTGCCTGGTCTCCGGGCACTGACTCAATGCCCATGCAGCTCCCTCGAGCTGTCAGACTGCTGACACATAGCCATATCTCCAGCCAGTATCCCAGAGGGGATTTTCCCAGCTGTATTATTCTATGTGCATTCCCCCATCTCAGCACTTAAATTCTGTATAGACCCACCACAGGCTGCCTATGTCTCTGCTTAACTCCCATGTCCCACCAGGAAAAAACTGAGACACTATACTGAGCCTTGGGAAGCCAGAGAACATACTGGGGAAAAGGGAACTATCCCTGGCCCTCTTATATTGGATATGCCATACCCACGCTTTTCCTCTGTTGCCCCAGGACAGCGATTTCACTAGCTCACTCCTGGGAGATTGCAAGTACAATGTAAATCCTCTCTACTCTCTGATCCCAAACTTTCTCGGGAGGATGCAAAGGGTGGAGTGTTCCCAGCATACACTCATAAGGCCATCGACATTAGCTCTCTACTCTTCTCACCTGCTCTGGACTCTTCAACTCACTCCAAAGCATCCGTCCTCATTGTTTTATTGGAACTGGCTCTTGTCAAGGTTACCAGAGATCCACCCAGAGTTGAATACCAAGATGACGTCTTTCCCCTCCTCTTACTGACCTCTCAACAGCACAGTGGGCCACTCCTCTTTCTCGGCACAGTGCCTTTTTTGGCTCCTGTGCCCACACTCTCCTTGCTTTCCTGCTCTCCCAGGTAGCTCTCCTTCTCTGGCTCATTGACTGCTCCTTTAGTCATACCAACTCTATGGACGTTAACCCCTTAAGACCTTTCTTGTCTTTCTTCTCTGGGCCTCATCTACACTCTCCTCCTAATGCTAATGTTTCTCATGTTTACTCTCCAACCAAATCTCCCTCCCAACCTGCAGACTCCCCCTATCCAACTGCCTTCCTGGCCTCTCCATTTGCATTTCCACCTGGCATCTGAAATTCACCAGGATGGAAACAGAGAACTCCTGGCTCGCCCTTCCCTACAGACTGTCTCTTGGTCTCGCTCACCCACTCAGTTTCTCCATCGCTTAACATGGGAGGTGCACATATTGATTCCTGCTCCTTGACATACCATGTCCAAGCATCACAACAAATCCCGCAGCCGTCACTGCTCTCCTCCGCTGTGACCAACCTGGTCCAAGTCACCACCGCCTGTTGCTGGGACTATTTCAATACCCTCAACTGGCCTCCCAGCTCCATCTCTTCCCCACCCAGCAACCACAGTGACATAAAAACACACCAAAAACATTAAATGGCCCACGTTACTTCCCACGGAAAACACTTTACAGTATCTACTCCTAGTATAAAATTCATACTTGATTTTTCCAGCTTTATCTGGTATATACTTGGCATATAACATTGTGTGAGTTTAAGGTGTACAACATGGCAGTTTGACACACGTATATGGTGCAAAAAGATTACCACAACCTGATGCCAAGTCTTCTTTATGGTACTTAAACTCCTACTTTATTGCATGTCTCAGGGACCAAAAATAAGCAAACAAACAAATAAATACACCGAACATATCATAATGAATCTGAATTCAGAAAACTTCATGGATGAGCCTGAATGAGTATCTTCAAATACACGGGGCAAATGCTGTCAGTTTATCATGTCGATTTCAGTCAGCCGAACCTTACCGAATACTAACGTTGGCATCAAGTGTCACAAAATCAAAGATAAAAGAGGTGTTTTAAACTATATTCACGCTGACCCTCAAATTTTCTCCTAAGTAGCAGGGAAGGTATCTGTTGCGCAACTATTAAACGCCAGTACGCGTTGGCAAGTTGAGGCTGGGAGGGCAAGTGACTTGCCCAAGGACATGGCTAACATGTTGGAAGAGCTGGGACACAACCTCGGGTCCTCTGGACTCCTAAAGCCTCTTTGCCCTTCTCCACAAGACTGCGAGGGTCTGAAGCCAGTGGTGGAAACTGCCGCAGTCACTGGGTTCCATACTGTGTAGCAGGCACTGTGCCCCGGGCTGCACATTCATCACCCCATTTAGTCCCCATGACAGCCCTGTGTGGAATGTACTATAACGATCACCATTTCCACACAGGGGTACCAACGGTTAGGGCTTCTCGTTGTTGTCTAAGTCAAACAGAGCTACACAGTGGGGCCCGGATCTGAACCCAGGTCTATGTGATACTATAACCCACACTAAGAGTCATGCCATTATCCTGCCCCCATACTCACACACAGCTCTGAAACCTGAAAAGCAACAAGATTTGCTGCCTGGGAGTAAGAAAGGGTGGTGTCAGGCGGGCAGAGGGACTGGTGCATGAGACCGTCTCTGGCCAATATTATGGGAGACGGGTTCAGCCAGCCTAGGGGTTCAGTTCAGATGAGCTGCAGCTCCCATATACTCACCCATCCCCATCAGAGTGAGGAGGCCGCAACCAGAAGCTCAGTGAGTCAAGATTTCCTATCCCATAGCGTTAGCTTCTAGAATCTTCAGCAGCATCCTGCAGTCTGGGGTGAAGCGTAAGGTCATCGGTCCTCAGCCCTCCCCTGAGGCACCCGGCCATCTCTTTTCACTTATGCCTGCCTCCACGGCACAGCAGCCGCAGATCCGAATCCCAGTCCCCACTGCCTGCTGCGTCGCTGCAAGCAGGTCGATGTCCCTCGCCGAGCCCCTTTATGATTAGGTGATTTCTAAAAGGAGGCCCTTCCAGTCATAAGATTAAGTGACCACTGAAATATTACTTTGAAAATGTAATGCTTCCATTCTTCTAGTCAAAGAGCTTTGCCAGCAGACCTAAAGCTGTTGCCTGTGGGGTAGGACCTTCTCCCAGGGAGGCAGCCCGTTGGAATGCTTCCTAGGTCGGCTCCCAGATAGACGCCAGGGAAAAATTCCAGGCAGCCAGCTATGTTACTGTTGCTCTCTGATAACACCCCATGGCTCTTAAAATAGTTGTCAGGTGGATGGTGGGACCCTCAAATGTTTTAAGGCAAAGGGTAAAGAGAGTGATGTGACCTGACCTTGGGGGCCTTCTTCTGTATCCTGCTCTCTTTCTGGGGAAAGGCTCTGCGCTGTGAGGGTCAGAGAGAAGCAGTCGAGGCAGCAGGCTGCCCTTGTCGCCGGCATGGCAGACAGCTCAGAGCAGCCACAGGAAAGGAGCGCTGCCAGCTCCGCCCGCTGCTCCCTCCATGCAGTGCAGGCAGCGTGCGCTCACACTGCCGACTGACAAACGCGCGGTGGCCAGGCGCAGCCAGGGCCTCCCTCTGGAGGTTGGGAGAGCATCCGCTCTGTAGAGTCCCTTCCTCTTTATCAGCCCTGCATCTCCTGCTGTCTTGCTGACCAAGACACATTCTTCCTGCTGACTGTGATGTGCTGGTGAAGATCCATTGATTTCTGCTCTTTCGTTACATTCTATTTCTACCAACCTGGCGTGGCATGCAAAATGTTTCCAAACATTTGTGCCATATATAGAACTCCTTACCAGGTTTTTTTCTGCACATATTGTTAACCTGACAAGGCTGCCCCCTTTCTCTGTTAGTTCTAGGCCTTGCCGTCTTGGTGACATTCTGCCTCCCACCTCTGGGCTGCAGAAGAAAGTTGGTGGGGCTTTGACCTGGCAGCCAGTGGCTCTGGTGTGGCCAGCTCCTGTGGATGAGTGAGATTAACAGTGGAGTCCCGTGGCACTCTGTGGGTCAGGGGAGATGTAGGGAGCCCACTTCCCAGGCAAGTAAGCAGGGGCTCAGCCACTGGCCCAGGGCAGCCATGGCTCAGGCCAGCCATGGCTCAGGCCTGTACACCAGCCCCAGGCTTCTCCACTCCCCCAGACTGTCCTAGGCTCCTTCTTAGAAGATACCTTGCAGAGCATTTAGGGTGAACTGATTAGCATTTAAATACTTATTTTCAAGTAATCTATATCTATATCTGCACACATGTCTCAGGGAATCTGAGAAAGATGTGAACAACCAAGACGCAGGAAGCCGGAAACTGTACAGTAACAGCATCTGTGGCCTCAGCCAGACCTTGCCCTCCCTGCCCAGCCCTGCGGTGGGACCAGCGCCAGCGTCTGCCCTTCTCCGAGTTCCTAGAACAGGTGTGACTGGGCACATTCAGTCAGGTTCCTACCCACGGACCTCGGAGGCAGGGTTGCTCTGGGGTATCAGCTCTGTTCTCCTGGAGGGGGGGGCAGTTGTAGGGAGCTTGGTCGGCCTGTCTACCTCAACCCCCGAGAAGCGTCTGCTAGAGTCAGATGAAATAATTTCTAAAGGGTAATAGCAAGTGGAAGGGAAGAAGGGCAGCTCAGGGACTTTCACGGCATGCTAAGCAGAGGCACTTGGACTTTTCCTGGGCACAGTGAGGAGCCATTGGTGGGTTTGGCAGGGGAGGGACTTGACACGCTAATGTGCTCACGACTGGTCCCCTGACAGGTCAGAGGCACTCCCAGCAGTGCCCCGGAGGGTCTGACCTCTGGCCCAGACCTCCGTCCCACCCTGACACCTATGTTACTCTACCCCAACCCTTTGCCCACGATGGCTGGTATGCTAATTTGTGTCACTAACCTCCACAACCGGACTGGGTCTCTGTTGCTTGAATAAAAGAAATGTAACTAATTTAGCCACCAGCCTGGCATTGTCCCAGTCCCCTCACTTCCCAGCTCCATGCCTTCCCTCCAGCAGCTCCCTCTACTTGGAATATCATCCCTGGAAGCCAGCTCCTCGTAGGGGATTGTATCCGGCCTTTAAGGTCTCAAATGCGGCCTCCTTCCTGAAGGTTTTCCTCATCTTCCCAAATGGATATGATGCCTCCCTACCCCACCTTCTACCTACCACACGGCACTCATCTCAGCCTGGTGGTTTTAAGTTAATTATCTGTTACCATCTGTCTCAACTAGAAGTGCAGGTTCTGTGTAGGCAGAATCTGGGCTTCATTCTTCTCTGAATCTGCCACTGGGCCTCACCAGGCCTGATCCATGGAGAGCGCCCAGTGTTTGCGTACTGGGACAGAGGTACGTGGAGAGGGGATGGGGCCTGGGAGGGGAAGTGAATCTGAAGTCCTGTAGACTTTCTCATGGCCTGGGCCACCCCGGGCCGGTGCTGGGAACCAGGGTCCCATGGGAGATGGGTGCTCAGCTCACATAGACTTAGATGCATGGCTCTGTGCATGGTCCCCAAGTGCCTGCCAGTGTAGGGGCTGGGGCCATCTCTGCACTACAGAGAAAATGCCCATGAGTGGGACCACAGTCAGAGCAGCTGCCCCTCCCAGAAGGACAGAGGGTTGGATGGTCCCATCGACCACCTGGGGCCTGGGTGCAGCCCTCTGGGAGCCCCACAGGCCCGTCTCTCTGGGGGCTGTGTGCTCAGACTACAGGGGCACATTCAAAAAGGCACAGAGAGTCCTGGGTGGGGGCAGCATTAGCAACCTGAGGAAGTTCTGGGCTAAGGACCCTCTGCTTCAGGAGAATATGCTGAAGGTCCAGGTGCTAAAGACTGAAATAAAGTAGAGAGTGCAGTCATTGGATGTCAGGAAGACCACACTGCAGAAGCGAAGGGAGGGGATTTGCCCCCAAAATGCCACCTGGAGAGCCAGTCTGGTCATGTGCAGCCAGGCTGAGCGCTGGACCCGCTCCTCACCCAGGGTCCCGCCCCCAGGCTCTCTCCCAGGCCTTCCCTCCTTTCTCTCACAAAAGGCCTTTGCAGGAGGCTAAGGCACAATCTTCCAAAAGGCCTGAAGTACAGGTAGCCTGGAGCAGCCTACTGGGCTTCCGGGGGAGCAGCTCCTTCAGTTACAGGAGCAGAGTCACTTGGTTTAAAATCCCCATAAAAGCAGCAATGCTCATTTCCTATATTGGGTCATATTTCCTAATTACAGTCCCAAAGGAAAACCTGGGGAGAAGGAAAGAGAAGCCAGCCCTGCCGCCTTCATTTGTACATTTAAATAAAGTGAGATTAAAAAGCACACCCTGCACATTTGCCTGGAACACACCTTCCTTCGGTGAACATTTCTGATGAACACCAGATGGAATCACTTGAAAAAATTATTAGTTCAGCTTGAAAGTAACTGCCGCTTCTTTTGTTTATAAGGCAAGCTCTGCTGGTGACATCAGATTAGACTTAACTGCATCCTGTTTTGATGCTAACTAATATTTGCCCTAATACTAAGCATAAATAAGTAGGAATTTCTCCTGAGACACCACAGATATTACATCTTTAATGGGACCTAATAGTCAGAGGCAAGCCAATTGCCCTGCTGTGGGATTATAATTATGTGCTCTCTTGTTCCCCCTTTTAAATTTCACGAGCAGAGAGGAGCGCTCGAAGCCATTAGGCTTAGGCTTTCTCCAGAAACGTGGAGTAGAAATAAAACGGTCATGTGCAAATCCACGTTATCCATTCCAGAAGCTGATGGCATTCCGTGCGCTCCCACAAATGCACTGCCTCTCCCAAAGCTTCCTGGGAAGTGGCAGATGTCACCGGCAGCTGGCAGGAGGCTGGGCATTTGAAAGGGGCCACATCCACCCTGAGGCCAGGAGCCTGAACTTTAGGCGTCCTCTGCCTCCAAGACATGCCCCTACAGCCTCCTTGAACGTCTCTGGTTTTGGCCCTTGTCTTATGCAGGGAAAACTTCCTCTGGCTCTATCGGGGAATTAGGCTGTTGCTTTGTTCTCTGAGGATGTTTGGGGATGAGGACTCAGGGCCTGTCTTGAGGGACATATAGGCCACCTGGACACATAGGCAAAGTCCTAAATGAGAGCTTGTTCAGGTCTCCAGCCCAGGGCCCGTGCCTCTACCCTGTCCCTTCAAGCTGCTGAGAATCTGGGGCCCTGAGACAAGAAACACAGTGGCCATTTTGAGAAAAGGACTAGAGATGACTAGAGGCTGGAGGCAGAACATGGGCTGCAGGCTGTAGGAAGAGACTCTCGGAGCCTGGACAGCTGGGGAACTCACCGTCCTAGCGTGGAACAAAAGGCTAAGGAGCAGTGTGCCTGCAGAACAGGAAACTGCAGGATAGGCAGACCCTGAGCTGGGGCAGGAGGGGCCACAGTGAGGCAGCCATGCTCCAGGGCTCTTTGTCTTTTAGAGTCTGCCCTGCAGGCAAGGGAGTGGAGCCAAGGGAAGAGAGCTGGGGTGTTGCTGGCATCTGCTCCCTTCTCCCTGTGGCTGGGGTCCTAGACCCTCTGTGGGTCAGCATGGAAGTGGTCCTCAAGGGGAGTAGTTATGACAGCCTCTGGGCATATCCCAAACCTGACCCCTTCTAGACATCGGAAAATGACCCCTTCCCATATTGACCATCTCAGCTCCCCAAATGACCTCAAGTAGGCCCTCTTGTGTTTGACTCTCTTGTGCCCAAGGAATTCTCTAGACTGAGAAAGCCCATCTTCAGCCATGGCCTGATGGCTGGGACGCTGCCAACCCTTTCCTGGACTCTCATCACTCTGACCCTCCACCAAACTAATGGCTCTGGTTAATAATTCTGTCTGTACCTGACATGGAGGTACTCAATAAGCAATAGCTATTACTTTATTATTATTTTATAATAGGTATGGAAGAAATGTGTGGGGCATGGATAATACATGATGAGGGAACTAAGAGGGGAGATGGATTACTGAGAGCAGGGGAGGCTCACAGAGGAGCGTATGAGAGACAGGCAGGAGGGGAAGACATTCCAGGCCAGCGACGGGAAGGTATGTCATAGGTTTGAGAAACACTGTGTGGACTATTTGAGAGGTTCTTGTTGGAGTTCTAGTGGAGCTAAAACTCTAGTGGTTCTTGTTGGGGTGTTGAACTCTTCTTGGAGTTCTAGTGAGAGGCTCTTGTTCACAGAATGGAGTCAAGGAGGGGGTAGAGGAAGGGAAGGAGAAGGATGCAGAGGGAGCAAAGGCATGAAAGCCAGACTCAGACTGAAGAGAGGGCCACAAATGTTAGGCTAAGCTATTTAGATTTTGTCCCACCCTCAATAAGGGGCTGTCGAGAATCTTTACGCCTGGGAGAGACAGATGTGCCGCGGGGTTTAAGAAGGCCAGTCTGGAGTCTTACATAACAGGGACTGGAGAGAGAAAGAAACAGTGGTAGGGGCGTGGGGGGCAATGGTGAGGAAAGTGGGACTTCAGCACCCGGGGACTGTCTGCCTGTGGGGAGGGAGGGAGAAGAAAGAAGCCAGAGGACCCAGGGTTTTGCCCCTGGGAAAAGGAAGACAGGTTTGTATCAGGAGACATGGCTTCCAGATGGCCTTGCAAGGTCCTATCCCTGGGAGACACCACCTTCCTGGACTGGTACCCACCCCACTGAGACCTGCCAGTGCAGACAGAGCCATCACGCCGCAGCGAGAGTTGTCCCTCCAGGGATCTGCCGCGCATGTCTTTTTGGATGAGTTATTGCTGCTGAGGAGCAAGGTTCTGCCCTTCTTTTATAATTTTTGGAAATTAAAAAAATACAGAAAAATACATAAAAACCAATGACTCATATCTCAGACAATTAAACATTGTGATATTTTGGTATATTTCCTCTTCATCTTTTTCTGTGCTTATATGCTCTTTATAAAAAATCACACAAGTATTATATTCTTTTTTTTAACCAGTGTTAGAACATGTCAGCTAAATTTAAGGTCCTCTACCCTCCCCTCAACCCAGTGGCTACCCCTATTATGAGTTTCACATCGCCTTCAACCCATGTTTTATAGTCTTATATACATAGATACATATCTATCCATAAAAAAATAAATAATATCACTTGGTGTGTTTCTATTTTCATAACTGACAAAAAATGGATTTTTCCGTACCTTGGTTTTTTTCACTCGACATTGAGTTTTTGAGATTTATCCCTATTGATTCAGATAGCTCAAATGCTTTTTGCCTGCTGTACTTTATTCTTATGTTTGCATGGGTTACCTTTAATTTATTCCTTCCTCCATTCACATTTAGGTTGTTACACTTTGTTATTATTGCAAATATTGCTATAATGAAATTCCTGGTACATCTTTCCTGGTTTCTACCTTTCAACTGGCACACCAAATCACTTCTGTCTTAAGGTTATAAAAGCCACTACCCTGAGAAAGATATTTCACTGGAGCTAATACCAACGTAGAATTGTTGAGTGATAGAGTGTGTATATTTTAATTCTTTTTCTATGAAGGGATTTAACTGGGCACACATATTCTCAAAATAAACCCCTCAGCCTTTGGAAACTTCAGTGCGCTCTCAAGAGGCATGGTAACGAGGCTATCTGGGAAACTAGGCTGCAAATCTTTCGTGTGGATAATGCCTTTTGGCCTCAGCTTACTACTGATACTGACATAAACTTTTGTTCTTATGTATTTATATTTTTAATTACAAGTATATTATAACATTACATAAAATGTGGGAGCAGATAAAAGGCCATTCCCAGGGAATCTGAAAATCACAGTTTTGCTATCTCAAGACAATGAATCTAGACAATATTCATCAATGGCTGAAGGTCCATTAGGTGAAATGTAGACAAGGACTTCACAATAACAGCAACTGACATTAACTGTCAGTGGACACCGATCAATAATCGCTCAGAGTGGTTTCACCAGACACCATGCTCCTTATGATATGATGCAACAGGAAGAACACAACACCATCTAGTAAGGTTTCCTTTCAAAATGAAACAAAACTGAACCTGAACATGAGCAAGTAACTGGGTCTGATTGCTGGTTAAAGGAAATCTGGCTCAATCAATGACCTTTTAGCCAAACCCAAAGTGTGAAAAATCCACAGGATCGATGATCAGTTCTTCCATAAATAAATGACATGAAAAAGGTGCTGTTATAGCTATTAAATAGCTTTAAGAGACTTATCACCAAATGAAAAGTGTGAAATTTGTTGGGATCCTGATTAGAACAAACTAACTGTAAAAAGAAACTTTATAGAAAATCAGGAAGAACTGGACACAGACAGGATATTAGATAATGTTAAATTCATCATACATCTTGGTAACCAAGATGATGGTAACGACTAAACCCAAATCTTCCCACATAACCTCCGGGAGGAAGGAAGGAAGGAAGGGAGGAAGGAAGGGAGGGAGGGAGGAAGGAAGGATAAAACTATACAAAACTCATACTCTCCACATAATTAGAGGACAGAAAATGTTCAAACTTCAAATTACTTGGTTGGTTAAATAAACGAATATATTGTGGATAATGAGAGCTAAATCTATTATTAAATACAAGAGTTACAAATATGGGAAGTGAAAAGGATAAGTAAAATCTGTGTTGTTGGATTGGAATTAGAGGCTTCAGTGTAAATTTATGAAAATTTTATGTATACTTTGTGTGTGTGTGTGTGTGCGTGTGTGTGTGTACGACAGCTAGGAAGATATATAGATATGTGTGGGGCAGAGGGGTATATTGTGGATGTGGGTGTCTGTACATACATATATTTCTTAGCAGGGTGTACTGGAGAGCCAAGAAGCAATGATACACTCAAAAAACTGAGCTCACCTTGCTCTCAGCTCTTGGTTTCTAAATACCATCTCTAATAAAAGAAGCTGGCTCTCCTTGGTAAAATGCCTGATCCCAGGGCTGGAGTACGGAAAGTACAAGATGAAACTGGAATATCTTATTGTACTGGAAAGTTAGAAAGGCTCAAAATATTATGGAGACATGTCAAAAGGACACAGGATTCAGCATGAAGGGCTCTCAGTGGCCAAATCTGGGACAATTAGAACATCAAAATAAATAATGGAAAATAACTTTTCGAATAAATTAAGAATCTATGAGTTCATGCTGTTGTCAATCAAACAATCAATCAACAAGAAGGAAAAGCTCTTTCTTACAACAGAAAGCCAACTAACAGATGTAGAAGAAATTTTGAAATTAGAAAAGTTATCACATGACAATCATCGCAAAGGTCACATGCCCACAACTGTATGTTTATTTCCTGGTTGTAATCATTGGATTCCAGTTATGCATGAACTTGTCTTTGTTTTTAGGAAGTACAGTCTATGGTATTTAGGGATAAAAGGGCATCATGTCTGCAACTTATTCTCACCTGGTGCTATGGAGTGAATATTTGTGCCCCCAAAATTCATATGTTAAAACCTCATTCCCAATGTGATGGTATTTAGAAGTGAGGCCTTTGGGTGTGATTATGTCATGAGAGTGAAGCCCTCATGAATGAGATTAGTTTTCTTATAAAAGACACTCCAGGGAGCTCCCTTGCCCCTTCCACATGTGAGGGCACAGCAAGAACATGTCATTCTATGAACCGGGAAGTGGGCTCTTGCCAGACATTGAATTTGCCAGGGCCTTGTTCTTGGACTTCGTAGCATCCAGAGCTATGATAAATAATTGTTATTTAAGCCACTCGGTATGGTATTTTAGGTACAGCAGCTGGAACAGACTAAGACAAATGGTTTAAAAAAATAATAATGTGTGTGTGATTATGGGGAGGGGAAGATGAATAGAGCAACTGAGATATATCATTAACATTTGGAGATTCTAGAATAAGAGTATGCAGAAATTCTTTCTACTATTCTTCCAACTTTTCTTTAAGTCTAAATTTATGTCCAATTTTTTTAAAAGACACACACAATGAAAGAAATTATTTACTTCTCTGGTTGTGATGATGACATGTGGGTTATGCATTTTTTAAAAATTATTATCTATTAGAGATTTTTTAATTTATATGAAGGAAATATTGCAAAAGGGTACTAATTGTGAATCCTAGGTGATGGGTTTATGAGAGTTTTTTTACCTTCGCTCCCTCCGTGTATGTTTGAAATTTTTTATAATGAAAAGCTCTTTTTAAAAAAAGTTACTCTTAATTCCACATCATTCCAAAGACTGGAAAGGAATACTATTTTTGTATATTCTGTATAGTCTTTGGAGTGATGCATGTATTTTGTGGTACATACCGTTTAAATTCTGCCCATTTTACTTTTCACGTTATCAAAGTCTTCATAATTGACTCTTGGATGACTTTCATATTCGTTCATCAGTCAGATAATATACTAAATCATTTCAGTAATGTTGAACTTGTAGTTTGCTTATACAGTGCACTCAAATACATAGTGTTTTTTCTTATCTGGGATCTTTCCTTAGGAAAGATTTCCAGAAGTGAGATTTCTAGATCATAGACATGATCATGTTTATGAATCTTGAAACATTTTGGCAGATTGCTTTCCAAAAAGGAGTACCAGTTTACACCATATGAGACTAACCGTAGGGAGTTAGCATTAATTTTTTAGCTGGTGCTGGGGTTGTGTTAATTGCATCTTTCTGATTTCTCTTTTGTGAGTTGTTCTGTCTCCATGCCTCTGTTGGGGTCTTAATGTTCTTCAGAATTTGCATGAGCTCTTTGAGTAATAAAGATATTACCCTTCATATCATGTTTGCCTCAAATGTTTTTCCTGGAAAGCTCACTTTAAATGAAGGAGAATCTGTAGCAATGTCTTAGTAACCAGACAACCAGTACACCTGCTACCTCTCACATTCTAAGAAGAACTCCATGTCCTGGTGATGCAATCAGTTGTTTAGAAAACAAAATATTTATATTTATCTAAAACATAAAATATTATGAAAAGATTGCCTCGAGATAATTTACCAAAGACTACAAAATAGACCAAAGATCCTGGCTATGTCTTCACGACCAAAATAACTAGCTTTAAAAATGACTGATGTGAGGGTTTCCCTGGTGGCGCAGTGGTTGAGAGTCTGCCTGCCGATGCAGGGGACACGGGTTCGTGCCCTGGTCCGGGAAGATGCCACATGCCGCGGAGTGGCTGGGCCTGTGGCCACTGAGCCTGCGTGTCCAGAGCCTGTGCTCCGCAACAGGAGAGGCCACAACAGTGAGAGGCCCGTGTACAGCAAAAAAAAAAAAAAAAAAGACTGATGTGGTCTTTGTACTGTTTTCTTAACAACCAACTCAACAGTCTCATGACTAGAAAAGTAGGACATTATGGCAGCCAAATAAAGGTAATCCACAGAAAAAAGGTGACATAACTTCTATTTCCACAGGGGAAAAAATGTAGATCTATTTCTCCAAGAACAGATTTCTAAATAAATTAACCTGAAACTATGATAGAAAAGTGTGCCAGGGTCTGACACCCACATTGTCCCAGTAAGCAATCCATGTTCATCAACAAGGTGAGGTGTGGTTAGGCCACACTGCCATTCATTGGGTGGCCCTCCCTCCCTGGGCACCTAGGTCTCCCACTCCAGAGGCCATCTGCCTCGGTCTTGCCTCTTCTTCCCCATTTCTCATCTCTCCAATACTTACTAAGCAACCGTGTACTAAAGTGTGACAGAGTTAGTGCTGATGGGGAAAGCAGAGTTTTCATCTGGAAGGGTGTCCCTGATGGGGTTTGGCAACAGGCAGATGAGGGGACTTGTAAATCAAACAACTTCTCCCCAACAACAGGGTCTTCCAGAGACAGGGTCAGACTTCTGCCATTTGGATCACAGTGTTGGTTCTGGTCAGAGTCATCTGAACATTATACTAAGAGTTTCCTGGGCACCAAGAGCTGGGCTGGGCACCACTTTCTGCTAGTGACCCTTATGTTGGCTGCCCCAGATACAGCTGTGTTCACCCCTCACCAGCCATGAGGCAATACTCAGCACTTTCTTGCATTTATCATAAAGAATCTGTCCTTACCAAAGGTGGGGTGAGTGGAGCCACAGCTGGAAATTTTCTGTTAATTATGTCTTGTTTCCCAAGTGTCACATTTCAGCTGCTAGTCACGAAGTCTCAGTTTCCCTCTCTCTCTCTCTCTCTCTCTCATCCTATCCCTCAACCTTCCCAGGGGTTACCAAACTACAGCCACCTGCTTTATTGGAACAGCCCACGCATTTAGGTTTCATCTAAGACTTGCTGTTGCGCTACAGCTACAGAGTTGAGTAGCCAGGACAAACTGAATGGACCACAAAGTCTGAAATAGTTACTATCTGGCCTTTAAGAAAAAGTGTGGCAAACTCTGCTCTAAATCCCCTCTATTACTCCCTCTCAGTCCTAGATTTTCCCCGAGACCACTAAATTTGCCACTCTTTTCTTATTAAGGAGGGCAATTTACAATTTTCTGGTTTCTGCCTTTAAACTTACACGCCCAAATCAATACTGTATTCAAGCCTATGGAAGCCATTACATAGAGCATGATAACTTTGCACTCAGCAAACAAAAAACTTCCAGTTAGCACACTCATGTTTCTTAGAAGGCAGTAAGGGGGTGTATATGAGAAAAGAAACCTTGGATTTGCTGCAACATACATTATCACATATAATCTGTTTACAGGCACACTCAGACCTTGCTGGAATGACCTTCATAGCCTAACACAGTGGAATAAGATCACTGAACTCTTCTCAACCATTCTGACATCAGCCAGTGGCCTCTGGCCATCCTGAGGCATCGAAGCAGGTCTAGAGAGGCCAGGCTGGGGTGCAGGAGAAGAAAAAGCCTAAAGCAGGTGAAAGAGTGAACTAGAGGAGAGAGCTGGTTGGCTGGCCCACTGCAAATTTGGGGGATTCCAGCTCCACCTAGCCAGGTCAGTCAAGGTTCTAGACGAATTATGGCTATGGGAAAGACAATGAAGGGAAAAGTTGTCTCTGACACTTGAACCTGACTTTCAACCTCAGGCACTACCTGTACACTTGACTTTTCTACCAGAGCTGAGTAGAATTTGGCTGCAGTCAAATACCCCAACCCAGATTTTATCAGTAATAAACATGAAAATATAATCATTAGTCATCATGGAAATCAAAACCACAGTGAGATACCACTTCATACCCATTAGGATGGCTAGAAACAAAAAGTCAGACAACAACCATCATTGTCAAGGATATAGAGAAAATTGAATCCTCATACACTGCTGGGGGGAATGTGAAATGATGCAGCCACTTCAGAAACAGACAGGCAGTTCCTCAGATGATTAAATACAGAGTTACCATAGGACACAGCAATTCCACTCCTAGGTATTTATCCGAGAGAAAGAAAACGTATGTCCACACAAAAATTTGCATACAAATGTTCATAGTAGCAGTATTCATGACACCCAAAAAATGGAAACAACTTAAGTGTCCACCAGCTGACAAACAAATGAATAAAAAATGGTATATTCATGCAATAGAATATTATTCAGCCATAAAACTGAATGAAATATTGACATACGGTACAACATGGATGAACCTTGAAAACATCATGCTAACTGAAGGAAGCCAGTCACAAAACACCATTTATGTGAAAGTCCAGAATAGGGAAATCTATCAAGATATAAAGTAGATTAGTGTTTGCTTAGAGTAGATAATGGAGATGAGGGATAGGAGAGTGACAGAGTGTGGGTTTCTTTTTGAGATAACGAAAGTGTTCTGAAATTGACTGTGGTGATGGTTGCACAGAACTGTGAATATACACTTTAAGTGGGTGAATTATATTTAATAAAGCTGTTAAACAAAAAGTAGATATAGACAGACAGAGATATAGATGTTATCAGGAGGCGAGAGACAGAGAAAGAGGGAATATGTCAATCATATAGGAAGGGTGTTAGTTTCATTTTCACTTTAACTTGTTTTGTTGCCCCCAAATTTGTAACTGTGGGCAAAAGCTGGGGATGAGGGGTGTTAAGGGTCCCACATTCTGAAAAGTCACCAAGGACTTTCAAAAGAGTGGCTAGCAATTGGGAACAGACAGCTTCTTCAGAGGTAATTAAATGGAGAAAACCCACCCAGTTACCCCAACTGTGATGGTTAATTTTATGTGTCGATATGGCTGGGCCACAGTGCCCAGATATTTGGTTAAACATTATTCTGGATGTTTCTGTGAGGTGGTTTTGGAGGAGATTTACATTTAAATCAGTGAACTTTGAATAAGGCAGATTGCCCTCCATAAAGTGGGTGGGCCTCATAGAACAAATAGACCTGAATAGAACAAAAGACTGATGTTCCCTGAGCAAGAGGGAATTCTGAAGCAGATGACCTTCAGACTTGAACTGCAGTATCAACTCTTTCCTGGGTCTCTAGCCTGTCAGCCCATTCCTGTAGGTTTTGGACTTGCCAGCCTCTATAATCATATGAGCCAATCTCTTATAATAAATAAATAAATGTGTGTGTGTGTGTGTGTGTGTGTGTGTGTGCATGTGTGTGTGTGTGTGTAAAGTCTATATAAGCCCAAGACCAGGACTAGGGAGGAGGTAGACATGTACCACTGGTCTCTGGAGGAATCTCCCCCTCCCCCTTCCTGGGGGGAGTTTCCCTCCCCTGTCCCCTAAACCAAGTGGGTGAGGGGCTCCCCTAGGGATTTAGGTGCCAACAAAAGAGGAAATTGGCCTCTAATCCCTTGGTTGTACATCTCCTTAGCCTTGTTCACCTCCCTTACACCTCCCTGAGCAAGAGAAAACAGAAAGGAAGGAAGAGGGTGACAGCCAAACAGCCCACACTCCTGTCATCTGAGCATCAAAAACATATGAGTATATTCTGTGGTCAAGCAATGCCCCCAAAGCTGGCTCAGCTTGAGCTGTCTTGCTGATACCCCACCCATGAGCCTGGCCCCCACAAGGTGGGATGCCAGCAGCCAGAGACCATTGGGGGCAGTGGAGGAAAGCATAGCTGTGGGAGCTGAAGGAGGAGAGGAGTGAAGGAGGTTGTGCCAGAGCCGGGTTTCCCATCTCAGGAAAGGCCCTGCAGAGAGGCCCCCAAAAGCACGCACACATGCCAGGGTGTGGACATCTATCACACCAATCGCATCAACGGTGATTCAGCACTAACCAGAGAAGCAAGAGCAATGCCCAACAGAGGGCACACTGCCTGTCACTTACATAGAAAGGCTCTACCATTTTTCCTAAGCAGCCCTCCTCGCCCGAGTCCTAAAAGAAGTAGAACAAAAAGAGGGCGGGAGAGGAGGGGTGAAAGACAGCAGACCATTCCCTCACACCAAGATGGAACCTGGGCATGTGGTGGGCGCACACGGCCTCATGGCAGCAGGAGAGAGGGGCCCTCAGACGCAGGCTGCGTCCTCAACCCCCTCTGCCTCAGCCTGGCTGGTCAGGTTTCCACCTGGGGCTGCTGTCCATCAGACAGCCTTTCACTGCACTTGACCCCAAGACATGCTGTGGCACCCAGGGCTGAGCTCTGGATTCCACCATTTCCACTTGGCCATGGAGTGCCTGCCCGTGACATTTCTTAGAACTCCTCCAGCCTGTGCTGCCACTGTGTCCTCTCACCAAGCACACAATGTTCCTGGTATGGGACAGAAACCCTGTTATGCATTCCTTTTCCTTCTAGGTACACAGCCAAACTACGTTGTCCAGCCTCCCCTACAATTAGGGGAGTCATGTGATTGAGTTCTGGTCAAAGATGTGGATGGAAGTGGTACACACTGCTTGCTGGCCAAACCCCTGTAGTCTCCTGTGCCATCCTCCATGGACTTCCCTTCCTCTTTTTACTTGCTTGTTTTGGCTGGTCATATAAAGAGGGTGTAGCAGAGAACTGAAAGCTAAGGGGGCAACAGAGCCACCAGATGGAAGAGCTTGGGCCCCTGCCCAGGCACCCGCCCTCTGATTGTTTCCACTGCAGGTCAGTTATGGTGATGAATTGTCACCTGTCTTCTCCCAAGGCCCATAGTCTCCCAGGATAACACGCAGGAAGTGAGCTAGAAATTTTTGATATTTGAGGAGTATAGCAATGTTTCCAGCACCCCTAACCCCACCAAGTTGTATCAACAAGGTGGGCATCATCAACAAGATGAAGATTCTGCGTTTGACCAATTTGTCCTGACCTTCCTCTCTTCTCCTTCTACAGCCCACCAGAGTGGAAGGGGTGAGCTTTTTGCTTCCTTTTCCTGTGTATCAGGGTCTATGATTGTATTATACCCTGAGTTTCTCTACCCCATGTGTTATTGTAGCATTGATGTTCATGTTGGCCCCGAACATATTCATGGGAGCTTCAAGAATGTATATGAAGCTTTCTCTCCCTACAGATCCTGGCTCTTAAGACCACTGTCCTGTTAGAGACTCAAAAAAACATTTAATTTGAAAAGTCAGAGCTGAGTAATGACATGGTGTTCTAGCTAATATCTGCCTTCTGCCTGAAGCACTGAAAACTATTGCTACCATGGGGGGGGTGTTGGCCGATCCTGTAAGCTGGCCCCCTGAAAGCTAACTCCCTTCTCACTAGACATGTAGAGACTGGGGGCTAGACACTGCATTTCCAGAGAGAGCTCCACGTACCACCTAGCATCTGCCAAGCTGACACACCGACTTGGAAAATGAAGTGAGCAACAGTGACTCTGGCCACACAGCAGGACATGGAATCTTCCAGAAGTCTGATTGCAGAAGCAAATGACTCTTCTCAGCAGCTGAAATGAGATTGTGAGAGCCTGGTGTCATAGGTGTCAAGCAGGGGGTGGCAGGGGGGGCAGGGTCCGTGGTATTTTATTTGAACAGTCCTGTGTGTGCTTGGGCAATTTCCCTGGCTGAGCGGTAGCCAAGATCATTCCCTGGTTTCCCGGGAGATCCTGTAAGCAAACAAATATGATGTTTAAATCCCCTTTCTGATTAAACTAACTAGTACAGATATTGTTTTCTCCTGGTAAGAACTCTGTCCAACACAGGTGGGGAGCCCAGGGCATGAAGAGTTACTGGATATGAAAATACTTCAAAAATATTATCCCCTTTAAACACGTTCTCTGAGTGCACGCCAAGTGAATTTATAAGCATCTTGCTGAAATTGTGAGGAAGAGATACCTAAAGATTCTAGGGAGGAAGGAATGGGAAATGGAAATTAATTATAAACTTCCTGCTATTACAAACGTATGATGTGTAAGAGGCCAATGCTTTTGCCTTTATTCACTATGCTGCCTTTGTTTTATTGTACTGAAGGTTAAACAATATATAGCTGTATAGTGCTTCTTGAGTTCATTTACGACCTCAGTCCTCAGCCCTATTTTTCTGAAAAGCTTCTCAACTATGGGTTCCCCTACTACTAAGGTTTCAGGGAAACTCACCATTAGGCTGAGCACAGATTCCTAGCCACGCATTGTCAGGATGACGTCCTCAGTAATTAATTAAGTATGACCTGGTAATTACAGCCTTTATCTTGAGCAACCAGATGTTCAGGTTCTTTCCAGCCACAGCACTTTACAACTCCATAAATACAATTTCTGAGGCACTGAGGTCTTGTTTCTCCAACAGACTGCAAGCTTCTCGCTGGCCAGGACACCCTTCTTAGAAAGCTCCATGATTCCCACACAGATTGCCCTACATGACAAGCAGAGACTATGCCAGCGCCCCAGGAAGGGGATTTGGGACCCACAGGCATCTGTCTGAACTGTGAGATGAGGGAGTACTTTGGTGGGTAGCAGTTTTCCCCAGACCACCAGGAAGAGACGATGGACTAGCCCTCCACATCCAGTCTGTGGACAAATCTCACAAAGGGAGGCAGGAAAGGACGCTGAGCACAGTGGGGAGGAGCATCTCAGTCAGCCCTGGCACCAGCGCTTGGGAACCGTGGAGCCATGTGGCTTACTTCATCTCCGCGAGCCTGTCGGATTTTTATGAGAATTCACAGGCGATCACGCATGTGAGGGCTTTGCAAAGGCCATCCCTGAAGTGATGATTATTGTTGGGCTTCCCTCACCGGGCTGTGTTTCAGACATGCTCTAAGTGGCTCAGCCCATTCAGACTGTGTGGTTTATAAACAACAAACATGTATTTCTCACAGTTCTGAAGGCTGGGAAGTCCAAGATCAAGGCATCCACAGATTTAATGTCTGATGAAGGCCTGCTTCCTGGTTCACAGTTGTGTTCTCACTGTGTCCACGCGTCGCAGAAGGGGTGAGGGAGTTCCCTGGGGTCTCTTTTCTTTTTTCCTTTTTTGCGGTACGCGGGCCTCTCACTGTTGTGGCCTCTCCCGTTTGCGGAGCACAGGTTCCGGATGCGCAGGCTCAGTGGCCATGGCTCACGGACCCAGCCGCTCCGCGGCATGTGGGATCTTCCTGGACCGAGGCACGAACCCGCGTCCCCTGCATCGGCAGGCGGACTCTCAACCACTGCGCCACCAGGGAAGCCCCCTGGGGTCTCTTTTATAAGGACACTAATCCCATTCATGAGGGTCATGACCTAATCAACTCCCAAAGGCCCCACATTCAAATTCCATCACAATGGGGATGAGGTTTCAATGTATGAATTTGGGAGGTACACAAACATTCAGTCTCTGTCACTAGGAAAACACACTTTGGAATTCCTGGAGCTGAGAGATTAACAATCTGACAGAGATGGGTGCTCAGATTCCTGTCTGCTGAAAATGTGATGATGTACACAGCAACCTGAAGGATCGCATCACCCTCTTGCTTGGAGCCTCTCGGAAGTGTTGCATGGGGAATAAAATCCCACTCCTCACCCTGGGGTTCGGGGCTCCACGGGAGCTGCTTCTGCTATCTTCACCCAGCTCATCTCACATTCCCTCCCTTACCCAGCCATAGTGCTCTTCTCTCGGTTACTTGGGCATTCTGAAGTCTTCCCTTCCCCAGGACATTTGCACATACCATCCCCTCCCTCTCCTACACGATCCCCTACTCACTCCCTGATCAGTGTTCCTTCATTCTTTGTCTCCCTTGTTCACCACCAAATGCTTCCCTCTTAAAACTGTGCCTGGCTTAGAGTAGGTGCTTAGTAAATATTTGTTAGTTAATGAAAAAAAGACATATTGAAGAGCAGTGTGGCTTCTAACTAGCATGATTTATTAATGAATAATGGAAAGAGTAGTAGCTACAGTTTCCCCCCTTTTTCTTACCTTTCTCCTCTTAGGTTCCCAAGCTAAAGGCAAGAATTTGATAGAGTCCCAGTGGGTTTCTTGGATCCAAAGCTTTCCTTTATAACATTTCCCAAAGGCTTGCCTGTGTCATCTTTGAAGCTGAAGGCTGCGCCATGACAATAATTAGAAGCTTAGAGCTAACGAGTATTAAGCCTTTGTCTTATGCTGTGTTCTCTCTATTTAATACTTCTGATCCTCAGAACAGCCTCCTTGGTTTTTCTATTCTTACGTGATAATCAAGGCCCCCGAGTTTCAGGAGCGTTAAGAAATGTGTTCAGGGTTGCTCTTCTTATAAACTGTACCACGAGATTTTGACTCTAAAGCCAGTGGTCATTCCTTCACGATACAGCAGGTTGTAAATCTGAGAGCATTCCCCAGAGTGTCACCGAGGTCATAAACTACAGCCATTCCTTGCAAGATGCCTCACTGGAGGATTGGGGTGCGTTGATGACAAGGCTGTAAGAATGAAACCTGCAGGTAGCCCGAGGATCAAAGGCAGTGACTCAAGCCACCCGCGCTGGGTAACCCCGGACAAGGTGGCCAACCTCTCCTGACCTCAGCAACCTCACCTCCAGGTGGGAGAACATGGCAACCGGAGTCCACTGACAGCTCTGGAGTGCTGAGAGAATTAACTAATAAATGATTGGGAAGCACTCGGCCAATGTAAAGTGCTATATAAATGCTTAATAGTAACAACCACCCTGTCAGGCATCCAGGGTTGCTTTTGAGCCCTGTGGTCCCTGTGTAATGATACTGAACCCTACAAAGTGCTTTACAAATAGTAAATAATTCATTCTCAGGGCACCCCAGGGAAGCGAGAAAGGATTCCTCTTACTTTAGAGGAATTGAGATCCAACATTTGCTGGGGCTGCTCAGCCAGGAGGCCTGGCGAGCCAAGTTTGGGTCTCCGTGGCCCTCTGCGTCGGGCCAGGCTGGGCCCAGCTGCTCCGAGCTGAGAGCAAGCTGTGCGCCCCAGGGCTCTGGTCGGGCATTTGTCTGTCAGGTTCCGGAGCTCAAGGCCGTGGCTTAGAAGGGTGAGAGGCATGGGAAGATAAATAAACAGCTGGAAGTAGAAAACACACAGCGGCTTCTTGTTGATAAGGCCCTTGGCCTTTGAGTAGGGTGGACACTTCCCGGGCCTTGGCGAGGGAAGCAGCCAAGGAGGGGAGAGTACAGTGCAGAGTGACTGGAGCAAGGGGACGTTGAATTCAGCCACCACTTAAGGTCCAGGAACTCCGCCACCTCACTGATGGTCCGGAGTCCACCAGGCCTTGAAGGGGGCCCTCCTCAGTCAGGAGTCATAACCTGACCTTGGCCAGCGAGGCAGAACTTGAAGAAACAGGAGGGGCCTAACTTCCCTGGTATCAGGGCAGGAGCCCACCGTTCAGAGGGCTGCAGCATGGGGCTCAGGTCCAGGGGCCTGAGGTTGGGATAACGGGACAGGGGTGGTCAGGCCCGGAGAGGGTGGGTGTTAGAACACTCCTTACTCTAGGGGAGCCTGGGGAGGGGCCCCCGGAATTGAGACCCCAAGTCTCTGCATGTCAGTTCTGACACTGTCTCCCTCCTCTGAGATCCCAGAGAGGTCAAGGACCCTGCCTGGGTCTCTTCACCCTTAGAAGGGGGATCAAAAGGCCTGACCATCATCTTCCCAAGAAGTGTGAGTGGCAGACATGACCGAAGGTCCCTTCACCTTTGGGGAGGCTGCAGATGCAAATACGAACTCTTAGGCAAGACCACATGACTCTGAGCTTCTCCAATATACGGCCCTGAATTAACTGAAGATATTAATAACCCCAGCTCCCTATCGCTCGCTGTGTGACACAGGACGAAACTCTTAACCCCATTCCCAACGATAAAATGCGGATAACCATCGCAGATCACTCCGCTCTCATGTGGAGAGCAGATGCTCCATTATTAATAGGGTTGCTCCCTGGTGCTAGGACAGCATTAATGTCCCTCTTCCCCAGGTCCGGTGACAGCACTTGGCACATCTAACAGTCAACAGTTCTAAAACATCAGCCCACCCACAGGTCAGTTAGCAGCAACCTTCTGGCAGGTGACGTTTTGATTGTTGTTTTCCCCTGAAGGTTGGGACTGGAAGGTGGCGAGCAGAGGGACAACATCGTGTGGGGTCAGTGCCCTACGACTTCATCTTACTTATCCCCACAGCAGATGAGCAACCTGAGGTCCTGAAGAGTTAAACCATGTCCTCAAGGTCTCTCCACTGGTCAGGCCAGGTTTATGACCTGGGCACCGATCCCAAGCCGAGCTATGCTATGCCCTCTGCCCTCCGGGCCCTGCGAGGCAGCGATGGAGCACACAGGCCAGGAGGAGGAAGAGGGACCGGAAAGCAGGCTTCTCCTGCAGGACACGGCCTCAAGGGGCGGCCAGACGAGCCCACGCTGTCACCAGGAACCAAGGAGAGAGAGGAAAGAAGAGCAGGAGTAATCAGATTATTTTCAGATAAAATAAAAATCAAGGTTAAAAAAACCGTTTAATATGTCAAAGAGGGTCACGTGTTTTCCATTCCTTGACCACCTGTTTATCAAGTGTTTTGCATGTGCCAGAGACTGTGGTGGGCACCGGGAGGAAGTGGCAAACTGCCGGGCAGACCCAGATCTCAGGACCTGTGAGGAACAAAGGGGGCGATGGACATGGAAGAAGGAAACCAGGAACCAGTGAATGGATCATAAGCAGTGAGGAGTGTTCCACAGAGAACAGGGGATGCGCACCTCAGAGGAAGCCACTTTCAAAGGGAACATTGAAGGCAACAAAAGAAACCATTCAGAGTAAATATGTAACACCCATGAAACTTCACCTTCAGAATAATACAGCTTCAGTAGATATGAAGCACTGAAAGGACTATGGAAATAAGAGACTAGAAGGAAAAATCATTGTGATAGATTTTAACATACATCTTTTAACCTCCAACAAACCAAGTAGTTAAAAACAAGGGACATAGAAATGAGAATTATAATTAATAAGATTGGATTAACAAGTAGAATTTAGATGCTGTGCCTTCCAGGGAATGTACCTACTTATCAGGTATCCTGTGACATCTATAAAAGGAGACACAAAACCTAAACAGCAGAAATTGTACATACAGCAATCTAAAACAAACAGCAAAACTAGAAGTTGATAACAAAGTTTAAACAAACAAATGAAATTTATCCCCATGGAAATTTTTTAAAAAGAGAGAGAGGGACTGCTTAACTAACTTGAATCAAAGAGGTTACATTTGCAATTACAGTTTCTTGTGGAAAAAAAATAAAATAAAACGAAAACAATGAATTTCAAAGAATATGGAGTGTGGCCCAACATGGAAGTAGAAACAAGTTTATAATCTTAAGTGCTTTCATTTCATATATATATAAAAATGAAGATTAATCAAGAACATGAGAAGTTAGCAGAAAATAAACAACCCTCAGTAGAACAGAGAGATGGAAACAATAGAGATAAAAGCAGAAATCAGTGCAGCAAAGAAAACAAATAAGCAGAAAATTCTCCCATCCTAAGAGGAGGTAATTAATAAATCCTCCTCAAACTGGGTCTTTGGGTGGGGGGGGTGATAGTCACTATAACATAGAGAAATCTCTGGTATATCTAATCACAAAAAGAGAGACAAATATAATCAGTTATGTGAAATGAGATGTAACAAAGGTAAGGAAATTACAAAAATTATTATGAAATCTTACATTGAAATTTACTCCAAAAATTACAGACTTCCAGATCAAGTTAATCAATTTTCTGGAATAAGCAAATGATTAAAATTGGCTTTAGAAAATTAGGAATCCTATGGGGAATAATATTCATGGTGAGGGCTTCCCTGGTGGCACAGTGGTTGAGAGTCCACCTGCCGATGCAGGGGACACGGGTTCGTGCCCTGGTCCGGGAAGATCCCACATGCCGCGGAGTGGCTGGACCCGTGAGCCATGGCCGCTGAGCCTGCGCGTCCGGAGCCTGTGCTCCGCAACAGTGAGAGGCCCGCGTACTGAAAAAAAAAAAAAAAAAAAAATATATATATATATATATATATATATATATATATATATATATATATATATATATTCATGGTGAAATATTTTTTAATATTTCAAAATAACTCCTCAAGAATGCCCCCTGGCCAAATGACCATGTCTAGGTGTCCCCTTCACATTTTCAAGGAACAGTTAATCCCTATGCTATGTAAACTCTATCAGAGAACACAAAATATGGTAAGCTACCATACTGGTTTTCTGAAATTAATACAAACCTGATGTCAAAACTTGACTGAAGGGCTTCCCTGGTGGCGCAGTGGTTGAGAGTCCGCTTGCCGATGCAGGGGACGCGGGTTCGTGCCCCGGTCCGGGAGGATCCCACTTGCTGAGGAGCGGCTGAGCCCGTGAGCCATGGCCGCTGAGCCTGCGCGTCCAGAGCCTGTGCTTCGCAACGGGAGAGGCCACAGCAGTGAGAGGCCCGCGTACCGCAAAAACAAAACAAAACAAAACAAAACAAAACAAAACAAAAAACTCGACTGAAAAAACAAAGCTATGGACCAGTTTCAACTTCATGTGTAAATATAAAAGCAAAAATCAGGGCCAGCTTCATGGACTTGTGACCTATGTACAACACAGGGCCTTGTGCTCGGAAGAGCCCCATGCTTCGTTTAATGCTCTCTGTCACAAGCTTGAAATTCTTAATAATTTTTCAACAAGGGACCATACATTTGCTCTTTACACTGGGCCCTGCAAATTATGTATCCAGTCCTGGCAGAAATATCAGCAAATCAAATATGACACTACAATAAAATAACCCCTACCTTGATCAAGGTGATTTTACCTGAGGATGCAAGGAAGATTAAATATTAGGAAGTCTACTAATATACTATGAGAGGTATTATAAAATGATGGTGTTAACAGATACTGAAAAGACATTTGATGAAACCTAACATGAAGATGACTCATAATTTTAAAACTTGAATGATATATTTTTGAATGGTAAAAGCCAAAGTAATACTTAATTCATTAATACACAGTTTTATTACCTTTGAAATGAAGTCCATAAAAAGAAGCCTGCTACCCCAGCACTACTGAACCCTGATTGGAACGTTCTGGCTGGTGCAATAGGCATGGAGACTGAGAAGTGGAAGGGCTCCAGGAAAGGAAAGTGCAGCGTTACGTTATCTACAGACAATATGATTAGAAACTAAGAAGGCTGAGGAGGACTGACCAAAAAATCTGTTTACATCGGTTAGATTGTTGGGCAGATGCAGGATAAATAAACTTAAATCAAGATCACCGCTAAATACCAGTGATAATTACTAACCCTAACCCTAACTTCATAACAAATTTGTAAAGCGTAACATAACCACGAGCAATTATTACAATACATATGTAGTCAACATGAGAGTTTACTGAAACATATAAAGTAATATTTTAATAAATGGAGAAAAATATTGCAAGTATATTGCAAAGTTGCCATAGGGTCCCGTAAATAGGCAGAAATAAATAAATAAATAGATAAAGTTAATTGCTTTCGAATTAAATAGTTACGACAATTACTATCAATATGGCGGTGGAATTTTTTAATGAAACAAATATTTACAAAATAATTCTAAACATTATCTAAAAAAATAAACAAGTGAGAAAGGTTGGAAGCATTTTTAAAAAGCAGGGGGAATTGTTCTGCCAAATTTTAAAGTGTGTACTAAAGTTCCAACAATTAAGTGTTTTATTGGCAGAAGAATTTGCAAACAGATCAATGGAAGAGACTAAGTAAGCACAGAAAGAAATCTCCCAAATATATAAGAAATGAGAAGATGATAAAGGGACCATCACACCCAAGAGGAAAGAAATGGATTAGTCATCAAATGGAATTTTTACTTGTAATGAAACCTTAGAAAATAGAAGAAAATATATGTCAGTAATTACTGACATCAGGAGGGTGGAGACACTTCTAAGACCAGCAATAAAAAGTATCACAGAGGAAAATATCGATCAATTAAGCTGCATAATCTATGTAGGTATATCACATACAGGTTATGTCAAAAATGCCACATTTAAAAAATAAAAGGACAAGACAAACTAAAAAAGTATTTTCAACAAATATGACAAAGGGGTTAATATTCTTATAATTTAAGGAACTCTTACAAATCAGAAATAAAAAACTTATCAATATCCCAATAGAAATGTGAGCTAAGTATGAAGGCAAGTGGCCAATAATACATATACCATATAAAAACATGTTCAGCCTCGCTAGCAGTCAATGGGAGGGGAATTAAGACAACGAGATATTGTCTAGTGCATATAGAAATGGCAACAAGGAAGGGAGTTGATTTTGTTCTTAACATTGAAAGATGATTAATACTGCTGTGGGCAGCATAAAACTAACTCCAGTGGGTACATAAATTGTGCATATTTTCTGGACAAAATTTGATAACGTGTATAAGAAGCCTTAGAAACGCTTTAACTTTTAATTCAATAATTCCATTTCTACAAATCTTTCCTAGGAAAAAATAACCAGAGAGGCACCAAAAGATATAAGTACAGGAATAATCAATATCATTTTTCCAAATATTTTTGCCTTTAATTACTTACATTTATTCACATTTTCTAATTAGAAAATTTTATTTTTTTAAAAATTTCTATTTTGAGATCATTGAGATTCACATGCAGTTATAAGAAAGAAGATATACAGAGAGATCCAGCACACCCTTCACCCAGTTTCCTCCAATAGAAACACTGTATAACTCTAGCTCAATATCACAACCAGGGAACTGACATAGACACAACATCACTATTCATACTTCCCCGCTGTACTCGCTCATTTGCATGTATATAATTCTATGCAATTTCATCACATGTGTAGACCAGTGGGACCACGACCACAGCAAAGATATAAACAGTTCTGTGACCTCCAGGATCCCCTGTGTTTTTATAGCCACACCCACCTCCCTCCCCTCACAGCCCCTAACCCCTGGCAATCACGACGCTGACCTCCAACTCTTATCATTTTTTCATTGCAAGAATGTTATATAAATGGAATCAGAAAGTATGAAACGCTTAGGGATTGGCTTTTTTTTTTCCACTCAGCATAATTCCCTTATCATCCAAGTTGTTGCATGTGTCAATATTTTGTTCCTTTTTGTTGCTGAGTAGGATTCCATGGTACAGATGGACCACGGTTTTGTTTAACAGTTCACCTGCTACGGAACATTTGAACTGTTTCCAGCTTTCGGCTGCCATGAACGTTTATGTACAGGTTTTGCAGTATTATTCTTAAAACAAAAAAATATAAAATAAAAACAACTTAGAGAAATGTTCAACAATAGTGAAATAAATAATGGCAAACTGAGTATTCCAGTGTCATTAAAAATTATGTATAATTAGTATATTCAACGAGCTAGACTCAAAGGTACAAGTAGAAAATGATTTTTCCCCTCAACACTGTTTAGGAAGGGAATGTCTGATCACCCCTGCTTGCCCTGGAGTGTAGGGCAAGTGTAGGATACAGTGAGCGTAGCCCTTAGCCTTTCAGTCACTTGCCGGCTTTTAATAATGTTTCTCGGGTATTAAAAAGTCTCGGGCTTCCCTGGTGGCGCAGTGGTTGAGAGTCCGCCTGCCGATGCAAGGGACACAGGTTCGCGCCCCGGTCCGGGAAGATCCCACATGCCGCGGAGCGGCTGGGCCCGTGAGCCATGGCCGCTGAGCCTGTGCGTCCGGAGCCTGTGCTCTTCAACGGGAAAGGCCACACAGTGAGAGGCCCGCATAGAGCAAAAAAAAAAAAAAAAAAAAAAAGTCTCGGGCTTCCCTGGTGGCGCAGTGGTTGAGAGTCCGCCTGCTGATGCAGGGGACACGGGTTCGTGCCCCAGTCCGGGAAGATCCCACATGATGCCGCAGAGCGGCTGGGCCCATGAGCCATGACCACTGAGCCTGCGCGTTCGGAGCCTGTGCTCCGCAACGGGAGAGGCCACAGCAGTGAGAGGCTCGCGTACCGCAAAAAAAAAAAAAGTCTCATCCAATTGAAATCAAAAGCTCCGTTTCTCATCCGTTTAAAATCTTCTCCCTTCTTCCCAGTGGGAAGTGGGGCATGATGCAGCTTTTCTTGCCCAAGCTCCCGCACCCCTCCCTCTGCATTCTGCCACTTCTGCATCCTTCAGGGCTGGGTGGGAGGCTGGAGAAGAACAGGGTGCCCTCCCACTACTGTGGGGTCCCTGCAATCTCTTGACACCCTCCCCTCCTGTCAGCTGTGCAGGGTGAATGCTCCACCTCTCTGGCCCCCTCTCCCCTTTCCTAACCCTTTCTCTTTCTACTCCTCTCCCCCTTCCTCCTCCTGCTGTTCTCTGTGTGCCCTACCCCCAGGGCCTCAGGATGCTCAGGCCAAGCTCTTCTAAAAACTCTTCCCCCAGCTCTTTCCCAATAGCAGGGACAGGAGTTTCTAAGCTTAGGAAGTGCTCAGATCAGTGGGAGGGGAGGAGACATCAGTTTCCCTTCAAGCACACACTCCCTGCATGAGCGATTTCCCCAAGCACTCTTCAGTTGTCTTGAGCCAGGAAAGTACCCCACTCTGGGAGGGGCAACCTTACAACCCTCCGTATCTTTACGCTGAGCCATTCCCAGCCTGAACATACACTAGAGGTTGATGATTGGCTAAAGGTACCAGGACTCACTGTGGCTGGTCAGGGCAAGTTCTGTGAGGATAGGTCTAGAATCTCATTTTAGGATACGTGTGCACTTCACATCTCTGTTTTTGTCTTTGTGGTCTAGTGTGAGACCCAAACAGAAAAGTGGATTTAACTCCCGTAGTAGACATGTTGGGGCCCTGCCCAGATCCCCTGGGATCTTTTTGACCGTATCTCTGCTCACTTTCCCAGCTCACTCGTGCTTTCCCCTCCCCTTTGAAGGAGGACTGCCCTCAGGCTGCTGGAGCTCCCTTGCCAGCACACACGGAGTGTCAGAAGTGCCCCTCGGCTGAGAGCTGGGTTCAAGAGTCTGGAAGCCCAGCCCCAGGGCCTTGGATTGGCACAACTCTGAGATGGAACTGACCCCCAGAGCCCTCTGGAATCAGGCTGAGGCTCACCTCTGCGGGATTTTGCTTGAAATCACACACTGGCTGCCTCCTCCCTTTCCCTGCCCTTCCTCCCCCACCGCCCCTTACCAGTTTCTCCTTAGGAACACTTCCTTAACAAACCCTCAAGGTTTGTCCCTGGAGACAGTGACCTAAGAATTGTTTAAGCAGAGGATGTAAGCCATGCTTTGGGGATGTCACATAATGCATCCTTGCATTAGGTGGGAGCTTAGAATAAGGGGACTGAGTATGGGTCATCTGTTACCTGAAGGCGCTCTTCACACATTGTCTCCTCCAATCTGTACAGCAACCCAAAACGTGGGGATTGTGTTTCCACTTTATAGATGAGGAAAGTGGGATTTACTATGAAGTTACATACATTCCCTAAACCAGGGTCTCTCAGAGTGGCCCTGACATATATCATAGCAGCAGCCGCATCTTGACAAGAGCTGGGCTGGGCGCTATTCTCACGATGGCCCTTCCAAGTAAGGGGCAGTATCCTCATTTGGCAGACCAGGAACCTGAGGCTTGCCACGCTGAGGGCTAGCCTCAGCATCACTGGGGATAAGAGGCCGGGACTCTCTGGCTCCCAACCTGTACCATTCCCAGCAAAACATGCTGCCCAGCATGAACAGCCTCTTTAAGCAGCACCCAAAACATTCTTATGGCAATAGCACCCTGGAAGACCATAGGCACCCCCCAACCCTGGCTGAATCACTCTGCAGCCCCCTGCTTTGAAAACCACAAAGGAGCCATCGATGTGGAACAGATCAGTCAAAGAGACTTTGTCTCCTTGGAGAATGCCCGTGCCTCCGTGTGCTAGCCGAGCCCTAGATGGAGAATTCCCTGAGAGTAGGGGCAGCCTCTCCCCTAAGAGGTGGAGGCGCTGCATAAATGATTGCTAAATAAACAAGAACTGAACCATGTGCCAGGCGCTGTGCTAAAGACTTGGCCCCTGTTATCTCCTGGAATCTCATGGCAGAGAGAGTGATTGTCTGCACCAACCATGACCCTCCTTTCTTCCCTAGTTAAAGAGCCCTGTTTTTTTAGCTAGGAGAAGATAGACCAGCTAAAATCTTTATTTAACTTCCTCCCTTGCAGTTAAAGATAGTCTGACTGATTCTGGCCAACGGAATGGAAATGAGCTCCTCTATGGGAATGCTAGAAAATCTATTCAACTGGGAAGAACAGTCTCAAGTCTCCCTCCCCCCACCCCCCGCCGCCACCTTCCTTCTGGCTGCCAGCCTGGAATACTGACATGATGGCTGGAACTTTTCAACCAGTCTGGACCATGAGGTGACCTTGAGGATGAAAGCTACACACCAGGGTGTGAAGAAGAAAGAGGGGATCCTGCTTCCTTCTCCACCATGGGTTGTCATGGGATTGCCTTTCTAACGCTGGGTGGCCTGGCTCCAGGCTTTTGTAAACCACCAAGATTTTTAATTTCTCTACTCGATTGCATTTTAACTTAACCCAAACATTATGAATTACCTGAATGATTCTGAAAGGTAGACTAGGAAGGTTCAGAGTTGACTGCTAAATTTTTACTCCTGTGAAATCAGGGCATTAGGGGGCCTCTAGTAAAGTCAGGTCGAACTTTCCAGCACTGTGGATACCGTGGGGTGTCCTGGAGATGTGCTTTTGCCCCGCACTGTGGGAAATGATGGCTGACCATCAGGAGTTGGGGTTGGTGCATGGTCTCCCACAAACGTGTCTCTTCATCACCTCTCTCTGCTGCCTGGGATTAAACAAAAGGCAAAAGTCTGCCTAGGCTTAACCTTGACATGAAAAAAGAAAAAGATATTTAAATACCCCCTTCAGCAGACTGCTTTCAACTACGGAAGAGTTCACCACCATTCGTTATGATGGTGATAATTATACAATGCATAAAATATACTATGTAGATAAAGTATGCAATTACATAATTACCATTTTTCATGAGCTCTCATGGGATCATTCCAGGATAATGAGCAGGGTTAATAATTTTGTCAAATTAAACCCACCTCGTTTCTATGCCTGTTGCCCAGGCATTTACCTTCCTGGACCTCAGTATCCTCATCAATAAGACAAGGGGCTTGAACGAGATGCTCTCAGGAGGCTTTGGATCTCATGGATCTGACAGCTGAAGCGTGACTGTCCTGGGCCCTGGGAGAGAGCAGGCCATTTCCTTTGGATCATGGGATTTGACTTGGAAAACTGCGAAAGGTCTTTCCTACCATGCAGAGCACTTTTGGCTTCCAACATTCAAAACAAGCTCCCTATAGCAAAGTGGTTTCAATGGCACGTCTCAACCTCCTCTAGATTACGGCACATGTGTCACGTGGGAATAAACAGAAGAGGCTGCTTGTGGTTGGAGGTGACCAGCTGCCCCTCCTCATGCCTGCCCGCTGCCCCCAGGGCCAAGGGGAACAAAACGTTGGTACTTCTGTAACCCGCTCATGGCACACTAGAAGTGCTGAACTCAAGGACCAGAAAATCAAGAAAAGTGAATCTTTTTGCCATATTTGTCTGGTTATGAGATTTACGTTTTGCTTTGGTTTTGCCTACGATGCAAACACAGGGGTTGAGACCTTGTAACAAAATATCCAAAGCTATTTCAGGGCAGTTTGCTTGGAACTCTCAGCCTATGTGTCCAGAGGCTCTGTTCTCTTTGCCTGGATCCCAGAACCAGGCAGCCCCTTGGGCTGGCCCAAGCTGCCAAGCCCTAGGGTGGACAGCAGGGCCCACCTTTCATTCCGGCAGTCCTCAAACTCGAGGCCAGGTTAGCCTGGCCTGCTGGAAGAGCCCCTGTCCTTCCTCTTGAGACCAGCGGCAATCCTCCACCCAAAGGCAGGCCTAGGAAAAGACCTCAAAAGAGAGAAAACCTAGCTATCTTCTTTGGATGTTGAAAGATGAGCTTGATATTTTTTGGACCTGGGGCCAGGTGACCATCTCCCAATGACGCCCTTCGTGTACTCCATCGTTCACGAGTAGAGGTAAGAGAGGGTGGCCAGGGCTGGGATTCTGGAGTTAGGGACCTTCCTTCTAACTTTAGTTACACCGTTTACTTCACTTTCCAAAGCCTTCGTTTTTTCTGTGTGAAAGGGATCTATTGAATACATTAATAAACCTATCATGTGCCGGGAACTGTGCTAAGTTTAGGGGAGAGTATGATGAACAAAACAGCAGAGGATGTTGCCATGTGCTGCTCAGAACCCCCAGTGAAGGTGGACTTGCTGCCCCAGCTGCTGGGAGTGCTGTGGGCAGGGGTCCCTTCGTGTCAGCACAGAGCCAGCCAGCACTAGGTCCCGCCTTTCCCAGGGTGGCTGCCATCCAATGACTGACTGAAGCCAAAGGATGAAGACCTGGCCATCTCAACCCACCTCAGGACACCTCTGAAGGGCCACTCCAGTCCCAAAACTCCCAGAGGTGTCGGACAAGATCGAAGCTTGATTCTCCCTCCACCCACATCTGCTGCTAGCCCTTCCCTCTAACAGGGTTGGTCCCAAGACCCCTCCTTTATGGGCATCCTGTCAGCTAAACCCCATTTCAGAGTCTGCGGCTCGGCAAACCCAACCTGCAAAAACACAACTTCCCTTCTCTCAGGCAACCAACTTGGAGAAAGAAATGATAAAGCGATTTTATGAGGACTGTTGAGAAAAGCAAATGTGATGTGTGTGAAAGCACTTTAGTAGCCCAAAACTACCGTCGAAGCTGTGGGTTTCTTTTCTTTTCCGTGGCTTGAAGTGAGCTGAGTTGCAGTGTGAAAACCTCTCTCATTTCTTGGAAAGAAAATCTGCCAATTCCACCCCGCTTCTCCATCTTCAAAGGCTCATTCTCAGTAGCCTGCAAGGGGTGACCCACCCAGACAGGTGTGGCATCATCCAGGTCCCCTCTGGAGGCAGGGACCGGGGGTACTTCAGGTATTCCAAGGAGATCTCTTGACTCATGTCTGCCAAGTGCCTATCATTAGCGAAGCCCAATTCCAGAAGCCACACAGAGGAGAGAGCCGCCTGACCCCAAGCCCAGCTGACAACTTTCCAAGTTCCCCAGCGCTATAGCCGCCTCTGTAGAAGCAGAATCCTCAGCTCCAAACCACTAATGAACTCCTCCCAGCTCCAGGTTTAATTAGTTTTCATTGCAATATTAACAGTCCTAACAAACCACTTCAACTTTCCTGTTGCACAGCTGGAATTCTTTTATTTGGCATTTGTTCTCTTTCCAAGAAAATCCCACACGCATCCTCCTCCCCTCCCGCCCCATCAAGAAGGAACATGATCACAATCTTACTTTCCTTGTCACGTTGACCAGTCCAGGGACAGTAGCTTTAATAATTTTGAAACTGGGAGCATTAAACACATCGCAAACTGCCATACAAATAACACATAATAGAACTCCAGGAGTTTAATTACTGTGACGAATATATGTACAAACCCTGAAGTCTCTATCATACCATTAGGCCACAGTCACGGACATTACTGGGAGGTTTAAAATTTGCACGAGGTATGTCATTAGTTGATCCAACACCTTCTAGATCTGGAGTTCTTGCCTGGGACTCGGAATTCATTTGTTGGGCACTTTGGACTACCCAGCCAGAAGCAGCACTGTTTGCATTAGTGACTATGAAAAATGATTGAACATTGCTACCCGTTCATGTTGGTTTGTGTTGAGGACAGGTCTGACTGCGTGGCTGAGCAGTGAGACATTTGCTGGTGGATTCCAATGGTTCTATTTTCTCTGCCTTTCCAAAGCAAGAGAGAAGCAACAGCTAACTGACATGTGATGGAATTATGTCCCACCTGCTTCCAGAAATTCTCTAGCCCAGCCTTAATGGAAATTGATCTGGATTTATAAGAGAATCCACTGGATTTTTTGGTACAGTGTTCCTCCAGCCAGAGACTTGGATTTGGGTGGAACTGCTGGGTGATGACTGATAGAAACTGAGTTAAGTCCCCCAGTGGGCTTCTCCAAAGAAAGGCTAGCAGCCTGTGCTGTAAGTCCAAGGACACACAATGAACTCAAGTTCAGCTCAGCCAGCACCAGCACCCAATGGCCATGCTATGTGGGGCAGCAATGCTGAGCTTGTGGTGAGGGGCCAGGCTCAGAGATACAGCCAGTGTGACTTGGTTCCAGCAGACACCAGGGAAGGAACAAGGAACAGGGAGGTAAACTGGCCAGAGAGATGGAGCAAGAAAAGGCAACAGTCATGGAGTTCACACTGGGGATAGAAAGCAAACGATTCTATATTCTGTTCTCTAGTGGGGAAGGAGCTCTGCCTGTTCTTCCAGCACTTAGACGGTGAAGGCCTTTAGTGTCCATAGCTGGGGGAACGGCTTCAGTCAGGGTCACTGGCCTAGCCCCCTTAGGGAGAGGCACCTTCCCCCACTACAGAGTCAGCCAGGCTGGAACCCCTCCTGTGACAACGCTCTCCAAACCAGTGTCCTTGCCTCTGGCATGGTCCCATTCCCCCAGGCCCCTGCACACACACACACTACAGCCAGAAGACCCTTCATTAAACTTAGATTGGACAATGTCTCTTTCCTGCTCACAACCTCTCAAAATTCATAAGTGCTGTCAGCTGCTTTGAGTGAAGGGAACCCAGGTCCCAGAGGTCCTCATAAGACCTGTCTATTTCACTGTCCAGGACTTCAAAGGGGTCGCAGAGCCCCTAATGCTGCCCTTGTGAGATCTCAGTAACCAGTCAGAAAATGGAAAAGGATAAAAAGCCCCATGCACAACCACAGCTATAAAATGTTTATAAATAACCTGAACATGAAATGTGTAAGATCTCTATTTTTAAAACTATTAAATATTAATGAAGGAAGAAAGAACAACCTGAGAAATAAAGGAATATACCTTTTTACTGGAAGGAAAGTCTTAATCATTTTAACACATCAATTCTCTCCAAATTGATCTATATATTTATTTCGATCCCAGGTAAAATCCCAGGAGGTTTTATTTTTGTGGAAATTGACAAATGATTCTAAATTTACATAGAAATGCAAAGACCTGGAGTAGCCAGGTCAATCTTCGAAGAAAAAGAACAAAGTTTAAGGCCTTACACTACCAGATTTCAAAACTTATTATGAAGCTATAGTAATCAATACTGTGTGGTTTTGGCATCAAGATAAATAAGAATACCTTAAAGTCTTCAGAAAGAAAAAATAAAATTGAGTTGCCTACAAAGGAAGGAAAGCCATCCATGCTTCTGACTGTGCATCAACCACACTGGGTGCTAAAAGATTATGAAGCAATGCCTGAAGAATTCTGATAGAGGGCTTCCCTGGTGGCACAGTGGTTAAGAATCCACCTGCCAGTGCAGGGGACACGGGTTCGAGCCCTGGTCCGGGAAGATCCCACATGCCGTGGAGCAACTGAGCCCGTGTGCCACAACTACTGAGCCTGCGCTTTGGAGCCCATGAGCCACAACTACTGAAGCCCATGTGCCTAGAGCCTATGCTCCACAACAAGAGAAGCCACCGCAATGAGGAGCCCACGCACCGCAACAGAGAGTAGCCCCTGCTCACCGTAACCAGAGAAAGCCCCCATGCAGCAACGAAGACCCATCACAGCCAAAAATAAAAATAAATAAATAAATTTATTTTAAAAAAAGAATTCTGTTAGAAAATTAATTTTCAACCTGAAATTCCATACTCATACTAACAGTGAAGTGTGAGAGAATAAAGACATTTTTTACAGATGCCAAGATTTGCCTCACACTCTTATGTGTTACTTGAGAATGCACTCCAGCCAAACAAGGGAATCAACCAACAGGCCTCAGGGACCTGTTGGACAACAACAAAAGATCTAACATTTGCATCAGTATAGTCTCAGAAGGAGAGAAAGAATGTGGGCTGAAAAGTTTTCAGAGAAATAATAGCTAAAAACTTCTTAAATATAGTGAAAAACATAAACTGAGAGACTCAACTAGCTGAGCATGTCCCAAACAGGAAAAACCAAAAGAGATCCACACCAACATACATTGTAAGTAAACTTCTGAAAATTAAAGACAAAGAAAAAAATCTTAAAAGCAGCCCAAAAGAAGTGATATTTTTCTTATAACGAAACACCAATTTGAGTGACAGCCAATTTCTCTAATGAAGATGTAGAGTCCAGGAGGAAGTGGCATGCCATTTTTCATGTGCTTAAAGAAAAGGGCTGTCAACCTTGAATTCTATATCCTATGAAACTATCCTTCAGGAAAATTCATAGCACTAAATGCTTACATTAGAAAAGAGGAGCAGTCTCAAATCAATAATCTAAGTCCTATCTCAGGAAGCTAGAAAAATAAAAACAAAATAAATCCAAAGCAGGTAGAAGCAAGGAACTATAAAAACAAGAGAATCAAAGAATTTGAAACAGGAAATCAATAGAGAAAATCAGTGAAATCAAACTGCTACTTCTTCAAAAAATCAATAAAACTGGTAAACCTCTAGCAAGACTGACAAAGATAAAAAAGAGAGAAGACACAAATCACCAATATCAGGAAGGAAACAGGAGATTTCACCACAGACCTACCTTGCAGCCATTAAAAAGATAAGAAGAGAAGGCTACAAACAACTTTACACTCATGAATTTGATAACAGAAGAAATGAACCAAGTCCTCAAAAACTACAACTATAAAACTCAACCAAGAAGAAATAGATAGCCTGAATAGTCCTATAAAAATGTGCAATTAAAAAGTTCCCTCAGAATAAATCTCCAGGTCCAATAGATTTACCACAAAATTTTGCCAAATACTTAAAGAATTACATGAAGTTTATATAATGTCAGCAAAAAAGTAAAAGAAAGAACAATCCTCAACTCATTTTATGAGACCAGTATTACCTTGATACCAAACCAGACAAAGATATCACAAGAAAAGAAAACTACAGACCAATATCTTTCATGAACTTAGAGGTAAAAGCCCTCAGCAAAGTGCTAGAAAATCTAATTCAATGATGGTATAAATAGGATTACACACCATAACCAAGTGGAATTTATTCCAAGTATGCTTATTCAACATTCGAAAATCAATCAATGTAATCCATCAATAGGCTAAAGAAGAAAAATCATATGGTCATACCAATTGACACAGGAAAAATGTTTGACAAAATCCAACACCCATGTAAGATAATATAAAAAAAGAAAAACCTGGGCTTCCCTGGTGGTGCAGTGGTTGAGAGTCCACCTGCCGATGCAGGGGACACGGGTTCCTGCCCCGGTCCGGGAAGATCCCACATGCTGCGGAGCGGCTGTGCCCGTGAGCCATGGCTGCTGAGCCTGCGCGTCCAGAGCCTGTGCTCCGCAACGGGAGAGGCCACAACAGTGAGAGGCCCGCGTACCGCAAAAAAAAAAAAAAAGAAAAACCTCCCAGTAAGCTAGGAATAGAGGGGAACCACTTCACATGATAAAGAGCATTTACAAAAAGCCTATGACTACCTCATACTTAATAGTGAAAAATTGAACAAGGGAAGAATATCTGCTCTCATCACTCCTCTTCAACATAATTGAAGTTCTAGCCACTGCAATAAGGTAAGAAAAAGAAACAAAAGACCTACAGATTGAAAATGAAGAAATAAAACTGTCCTTATTTGCATATGACATGATTGTCTACATAGAAAATCCCAAGAAATACACACACACACACACACACACACACACAAATTAGAAATAATAAGTGAGTTCAGCAAGAATATAAGGTCAACACACAAAAGTACACTGCATTTCTACATGCACAAATGAACACCTTGAAACCAAAATAAAATGCAATACCATTGATTATTGCTCCAAAGAAAATGAAACACTTAGGTATAAACTTGACAAGCATGTACAGGATCTGTATACCAAAAATTATAAAATGCTGAGGAAAGAAATCAAAGAAGACCTAAATAAGGGTGACATACTATGTTTATGGGTTGGAAGGCTCAACACAGTGACCTGGATTCTGACCTCAGATTCGCCTTAGTTGGCCCCTGTGCCTGGTCTCTCTCTCTCTCACTGCCTGATCTGCTCCATCCCTGTTTTTTTACTTTGGCACCATTGCTGTAAAGGGGACTCACCCACTAAGAAGCATTGGAGGATGTGGCAGGCTTCTCTGGCTGAGGTATTCAGTCAGCTCAAGTTAAACCCTTTTTAGGGATCTTATGTTAAGCAGTCCCTATAGAGACCAAGAGGAAGGGCTGATGTAGATAGTTGTATTTGGGAAGTATCCCAGGGATGTGGAGTGTAGGACCAGGGAAGTGAGCAGAGAAAACATGAGAGGTAACTGGAAGATGCGTTATGGGCTACCCACTGCTAGGGGGACTGGTACTCCACCTGACCAGAAACTTCTGAAGAACTTTTTGAAATTCCTTTCAGAATTGTCTTCCTGGGACTCGGGTGGAGAGCAGCTCATCTTTTGGCTGTCCACCTCCACAGGTCAAGAGTGGGCCCGGTGCACAGAGCCCTGCACTTTGGGACCACACCTGTGTGGGTGCTCAGTGGGTCCCCACAGGCAGTGTTGCCACATGCCCTGGCCTCAGGAAGTCTGAGACAAGAAGTGAGAGGCACGTGGTGTGGAGTCCAGGAGAGGGGGCGGGGTGGGGGGTTTGCTGCAGGGCTCATTTGTCGCAGGTGGGGGCAGCAGTAACTAGAATGAGAGTGGTGGACAGACAGATTGGCATGGTGCTCAGAAGGTGTGCAACAGCATGGAAGGTTGAAGTGCCAGGCCCTGGAAGGTATCGACAACCATGACATAGTCCTCCCCATCCTTGTGCGGCTCGAGGCCTCTGGAGGGAGGCCCTAGCCACATCTGTGTCTCTAGCGGGTGAGGAGCCCCTCCTGTCCTCTGATTGCACCACACTTCCCTTATCACACGGCATCATGATTGCTTATCTTTTCTGATATCCCCCAGGCTGTCGACTCCATGACAGAAAGGGCTCCCACTTAGACTGGCACACACCACCATCCTCGGTGGTGAGCGTGTGCTAGTCTAAGTGGGAGCCCTTCTGTGAGGGCAAGGAGTCACTCACAGAAGCTTCACAGCTGAGGAAAACAAGGCCCAGAGAAGTGAAGTGATTTGCCCAAGGGCACACAGGCAGTTCAGTCCCAGACCCTGGCTCCAGAGCTTGGGCTCTGGACCACGACCCTCCCCATCCCCTGCGAGAGCAGTCGGGGAGTGCTGTGTACACTGCAAGGTTCCAGTAGAGGCTCAGTGCAGTGTGGTGTGTTTATGGGAAGTTCAAGGTGCTATAGGAACACAGAGAAGGGCAATGGGGACCATGGGGAGGGCGGGGAGGAGGGGAGAGAAAAAGAGAAGAGGGAGAGAGGGAGAGGAAAGAGGAGAGAGGGAGAGGAAAGGAGAGAGAGACGAGAGAGATGTGGGAGGAGGAGGGAGGAGGGAAGCAGGCAGGGCTGAGTGAGGGCAGGCGGGAGGAGAAGCAGCTGGAGCAGGGCTCACAGGCGCTGGAACGCAGGGCGTGAAAGAAGAGCAGCGATCCCTGCGGCTGCCACGTGGGCAGGGCTGATTCGGAGGGGCTCTGATCCAGGATCCAGCAGGGGTGAGAAATCATCAACACACAGAGGCAGAGAATGTGACAAAACCAGAGCTGTCCCTGGCGTTGGCTGCTGTGTGAAGCAGGCCTAGAGCAGGGAGGCTGAGGCAGTGAGAGTGGTCGGGAAACCGCTGCAGGGACCCGGGGGAGCAAATGCATGGCCCGAACCAGGGGACACAAGGGAGAGTTCAAGACATGGTAGGACTCAGAGAGAGGGAGAGGGGAGGAAGGAGGCAGTGGAAAGGTCCAGGCTTCTGCGGATGGTGGGTGGTGGCCTTCCCACTCCCAAATCGAAACAGCCATTTAATGAGTGCCTACTACATGCCAGGCCCTGGACCAGGCCCTTGAGATAGAATCTAGCTTCGTAATTACAGCAATGCCTCCAGATGGGTTTGTCCCCCCTCATTTTACTAAGAGGAAGCCTCTAGAATTTCCCGTGGGCAGCGAGCGATGGCAGGGACAGACCCGCGGGGTCTGTGTGACTCCAGAGCCCGTGTTCTTTCCATGAGCCATGAAATTACACTCAGGTCATTTCACTCGGCAAAGAGCATGACACTGACAGCTGCCCAGGCTCTGCGAGTGTCATAGTGGCCGTGAGCCAAGCTACAAATCACACCACATCACCACGAAAGCCAGAATAACGAGTGCCTATCTGTGGTCTGCTCACTCCAGATGTCTCAGCTCGGCCGGATCTATTGACGATTCACTAATCCATCCAATAGCTGGGCACTGACCCACAGACTCGGCCAAGCCGGAGATGACACACAGCCTGTTCCCGAGCCCTCGTCTGTGCCAGGGACAGTCCACCATTAAAGAGTCTCCTTCAGAAGCAGCAGGATTTACCTGGCCCCGGGGGCGCAGCATCAGGCACCCCAAATGCTTGCATCTCTCTGTTACAAATCCCTTTTCTCAGGCTTCCTCATTTGACCCTCCTGTCAATGGCCATCTGAGTAAATTTCATTCATAACAAGGAGCTGCAGTGGCTGAATGCTGGCCCCCAAAATATATGTCTGTGTCTCAATTCCTGGGACCTATGAATGTGACCTTATTTTTAAAAAACGGTCTCTGCAGATAGACTTAAGGATGGTGTGATGAGCCCTGGATTATCCTAGTGGTCCTTAAATCCAATGGCAGGTGTCCTGTTATAAGAACATTTGAGACAGAGAGGAGAGAAGGAAGCGATGTGACCATATGGGTTGGAGTGATGTGTCCACAAACCAAGGAATGAATGGGGCCTCAAGAAGCTATCCACAGGAAGGGACAAGGAAGCAACCTCCCCTAGAGCAACCCTGTCGACCCCTTGATTTCAGACTTCTGGCCTCCAGAACAGTGAGACAATAAACGTCTGTTGTTTAAGCCATGCTGTGCGTGGTCATTTGCTAGGGAAGCCTCAGGAAAGTAGCCCATAGGCAGACTTGTGCTTCTGACTGTCCAGCATGAGTTGCTATTTGCAGGAGAATTTGTGATCTCATCCCTCAGGCCCACGAGCCCGTCGGGTCCTGCTCTGCCCTTGGCTGGAAAGGGAATCCCGAGGTTGCATCTGCCTCTTGGGTGTGGAGCTCTGGGCTGGAGCAGGATGAGAAATGGGCCTATTTATAAACGAACAGAGCCAGAGGGCGGGTGCGGGGTTGGCCGAGGGCTTCACCAAGGTCAGAGATCCAGTGCTTTGGGATGGGGGCACTGCAGAGAAGGGCCAGGCTCCAAAGGAAGCAGGGAGCCAGAGCACTTGGGCCTCTCCGAGCGGTGGGGCCGTGGTCCATTTCTGAGCAGCCTAACGCAGGAATGTCCAGCTGGCTTCCAAGTCAGATCTGGTGTCTCAGGCGAAGGGCAGGCCCAGCTGGGTGGGAGCGGATTCTTTCCCACTGCCTCATTGTCGCTCCGAGAAAGGAAGTGTGAGCGCCCAGGGCAGGAGCCCTGCACGCAGCCCGTGTCCATCTTGTGCCCTTCACGCTGCTGCTGCTCGAGGGGAACGCTGCCATGGTGAGTGAGCCTCTGTGCTCCCCTCATTTCTCGCTGCAAAGACCACTTTCTCGGCAGGGCCAGGCTGGAGGGACTTGCTGGGTGATATTTCAGCCCCAGGTTGTCTCATGGAGGGCGGGAAGCTGGGCGGCAGTGCCAAGGGTGTAGATGGAAGGAACTGCTGATTAGTGGCTGAGGGGGACCAGGGTCTACTCCCAGCACGGCTGGTGCTGGGCACCGCTGTTCAGAGGAAGTCATAGCATACAGGCTGCCTTTCCCAGCCCCTCCAGCAGGCCTGTGCCTGGGAGATGCCCGGCTCTCCTGCACCAGGGGTCTTAGGAGCTAGCAGAAGGCTGTCCTCCACCGCAGGAGCAGCTTCTGACCCAGCTAGGAGGCCTACCCCAGTCACATCTGTGACCATATCATGTCTCTGAATCTCGTATGTCTTTAAGCACTTCTCCCTGCAAGAGTAAATTTCTGACTGAGTAGCTACAGCAGGAAGAAGAATGGGGGCAGATTTTTCACCTGCTTGGGTTCAGAGGCACAAGCTTCAGTAAGCGTTGAATCTCAGCTCCATCTCCTTCTTGCTGTGTGACCCTGCACAAGTCACTTAACCTCTCTGAGCCTCATTTCCCAGTCTGTAATAAGGGGATAATACAGCCTACTTGCTGAGCTGCTGGGGAGGTTAGATGAGACAGTATGTGTAACTAAAGCTCCAATCTCCATCCATAGAACCTGGGTTCATTTCCCAGGTCTTTGGACAACTTCTTTTCTGTTTAACCTTTTTCCTTGAGAAAGTCTGCTGGAGCTGCAGAGGCCCCATCCATCCCGGTCAGGCACCTGGTCACATGGAACGCTCAGCATAGCCCTGGGCTGTCATGGGGACATTCATGCAATCCACATGGGACTTACAGGGCTCAGGTACCTGTAGCCCACAGACCCCTCCTCCAACCTCCTCCCCTGACTCTGGGCTCTGGCCCAGCTGCTCATGATCAGAAGACCCAGATTCCAAGCCTGAAAGCAAACCTGTATCTTTATCACTCACTTGTCAAGCCCTGTCTTTCCTGGAGAAGCCTGGCTATGACCTTCTCAGGGTTAAGCCTATATTGAAGTAGAAGCCTATATTGAAAGGGAAAAAATAACTTTGACCATCTCCGGGCCATAGGATACCATGTTCTTTATTTTCTTCTTTGCTATTTTCTATATTTTCCAAATTTCCTCTCAATGAGTATAACTTTTATTATCAGAAAATAAAAGAGCTGTTCTAAAATTTTCTGCCTACCATATCACATAATTGTGCAAGAGCCACTGGAGGCCCCCTTTCTTTCCACATATAATCTCATGATATCCTGACAATAGTCCCACCAGAAGCTCAGCTGGGATTCCATTTTGTAGGTGAGAAAATCATGCTTCAAGAGGTGAATGGTGACCACAGGGCCAGCCTGTGGCCAAGGATGGGAAAGGAGCTCAGCCTGCCTGCCTTCTGAGCCTTGCGTGGGAAGCCATGCTCCCCTAACCCATAGAGACACAGCCACTGCTCTGTCCTCACCTCCCTCTCCTGACCACGCCCAGGACTTGGCCCGCCCTTCAAGTCAGAATGACTGATCAAAGTCTCAAGTGCCCTCCAGGCAGAAATAAATAACAGAGAGGTAGATCCTGGGATTCTGGTTTCCTATTTTTAAATGGAATGAAAAATAAATCATTTCTGCTAACTGTTTTTATCTGGCTGCAGGAAATCATGCATCACCATCTTTTAAAAGAAAATTAAGCCTTTAATTCCGTGGCACATGTAATAAAATGGTACTTCGGCTCTCTGCCCTGAATATATGGTCTGTCACGTCCTCATTTACTATTTTGATGCTGCCTGAAACGTTCTGAAGCTATTAATGTGGCAATATATTCAAGCACCAAACCTGGCCTTCAGATGTTGTCAAAGCGCTCATTTAACACAATGGATGGCCACGCGGGAGCCAGAGGGGTCATATTGAGGGGTAGGCCACGAGGATGGGGTGCACAGCTGGCTCTGCCATGGAGTGCTACCGCGAGCCAGATTCCCAGTTTCTTCCTCTGGAAGGTGGACATTATGGTACCTCATTCACAGGCGCAAGGTGCCAGGTTCGGATCCGTACCTGGACCTCCAGCTGCACCACCATCTCATTCTCTGCCAAGAATGCCCCAAATGCCATTCTCTTTATTCTGATTCTCTCGTGGTCCACAGGAGAGCTGTGAATGCTTCCACACGCATACCAGTGCTCAGCATGTGTGCACAGGCTCACACATGGGGCAATTCATCTTAAGGCTCTGAGCAGGCACGTCCCATTGTACTTTGAAGAGCAGCGCTTTATGAGCAGGGAACTGCCCAATGATCCGTGCAAAGATATACCGGGGCAAAGTTTCAAAGCAAGATAAAGGACAGGGGTCTGGGGGCTTCTGGGCCCGTGTTCGTCATCTTGTACACTTCTCTCCTCTCCCGTGGCCATGTGATGCCGACAGGGAGACTGTGTGTCACTGTCAGCTGACCTCAGGGGTCCTCCCTGCTGGCACTCAGAACAGTCACTTCATGTGAGCTTCTGGATGGGGCTACTTGAATGAGAGCCCTCGTGTGCTGCAGGAACTTCCAAATGGGCTCAAAGACACTGCTGGGGTCTCTGGGGTCAGGGACTTCAGGTCTTTCCATGGCGCCCTCAGCAGGGCGCCCAGCCCTCTGGAGGTTCAAGGCAGCCCTATGTCCTCTACAGGGTAAGGCTCGTCTGTTTCAGGCACAGAGAGTTGGGATAGTTCATTTAGCTTTCAGCAAACTTATAAGGAGAATAATTGCAAACCTATGTGTGGAGGGGAAGGCCAACGTGAAATTCTCAAATGTGGACCTGATCCCTTAGCAACGGGCATGAACCAAGCTCCCTCTGGTACCCAGGGCTGGTGGCCTGAGGGAGAGGCTACACCTGCTGCTGAGACGAATTTTCTGGATGCTTGGGCAACCAGACAAGCGACTTGAGCAAATTATTTAGAGAACAATAGCAGCTTTCTTGCAAGATTGTTGTGATGATTAAAATGAATCAATAATGGCGATCGGTCACACAGATGCACTCACTACCTGTTAGCTGTGGAAACCAGCCAACTGCACGGTTGTTTCCTAAAACTGAAGCGACCCGCTTGTGGCAGACAGTGTGAGCATGTACTCAGTGCTGGGAGTCCTGCTTGGCTCTCCTCTTCCTCGTCCATCACACCCAAGCCTCCAGGGCCAAATTCAATCCCAAATGACCTCCCCCTCCCCTCCCTGAGCCTCTGGGCCACCGGCTGTCTCCCCTGAACCCCTACAATGTCCTTCTGACTGGCCCTGCCCCCCATCTCATCCTACAACATTCTATTTTCCATGCAGCAGCCAGAGAGATCTTTATTTTTTAATTGAAATATAGTTGATATATAACATTATATACGTTACAGGTATACAATATAGTAATTCACAATTTTTAAAGGTTATACTCCATTTATAGTTATTATAAAATACTGGCTACATTTCCCCATGTTGTATAATATATCCTTGTAGTTTTTTTTTTTTTTTTGCGGGCCTCTCACTGTTGTGGCCTCTCCCGTTGCGGAGCACAGGCTCCGGACGCACAGGCTCAGCGGCCATGGCTCACGGGCCCAGCTGCTCCGCGGCATGCGGGATCCTCCCGGACCGGGGCACGAACCTGTGTCCCCTGCATCGGCAGGCGGACTCTCAACCACTGCACCACCAGGGAGGCCCACTGTAGCATGTTTTATACCTAACAGTTTGTACCTCTTAATCCCCTACCCCTATATTGCCCCTCCTCCCTTCCCTCTTCCCACTGGTAACCACTAGTTTATTCTCTACATCTGTGAGTTTGCTTCTTAGTTTGTTATACTCACTAGTTTGTTATACTTTTTAGACTCCACATATAAGAGATCTCACACAGCATTTGTCCTTCTCTGTCTGACTTATTTCACTTAGCACAATACGGCATCCATATTGCTGCAAATGGCAAAAGGTCTTTCTTTTTATTGCTGAGTAATATTCCATTGTAGTATATATACCACATCTTCTTTATCCACTCATCTGTTGTGGGGCACTTAGCTTGCTTCCATATCTTGGCAATTATAAGTAATGCTGCTATGAAATCTTTTTTAAATGTTCATCAGATCCTATTGGCCCTGTGACTAAGCCCGCCATTGGCTTCCTGTAACACTGAATAAAATGTAAACTCGATGGCCTGGCCCCCAAGGCTCTACATGGCCTGGCCCTGTCTGCTCTCTGCTCTCATCTTGAAACTCCCACCCCCAAACCCCAAAGTTCCATGAAAGCAGTGACTGTGCCTGTCTTGTTCATGGCTGTATTCCATTGCCTGGCCCGTGGTATTTACAAAACAAATGCTTCTAGAATCAACGAAGGATTCGAAGCCAGACAAACTAATTATACTTCATTGTACCACTGGACAGGGGAATAGACACTAAGGAAAATAAATTCCTTCAGCTAAGCAAATTTCAACCCCTCCTCCTGAACTAGGAGCCTATGGGGCTCAGAGGGCTGAGGAAAAAGTCTGTACCCAGCCTGTATCTCCAACGTGCCAAGATGGCTTTGGGGGAAAGTGGCCCTAGAGGGACCGCTGCATTCAGCTGCACAGACTGTGGGCTGCACAAATCCAGGGATGACACTGACATAGAACGATGCCCCTAGAGTTTTCAGATGGGTCAGTACAGCAGCCTTGGACCCCCGACCTGCTCCATCGGGGGTGAGCCCCCTTGAGTCCCCTCCCTCAGCCCTGCCCAGACCCAGCTGTGCCCCTCTGTCCTCAATTGGTTTCCTCCTTAAGAATTCTCAGACCGATAAACCAGAGAACAATACAAATGATCACCACTGGGTGAAGAGGGAGGATGGAGTATCAGATGGGTTCCACCCTGTCTCTGCTGCTTCCTGTCTGCGTGCCCTTGAACTCATCGTTTTTCTGAGCCTCAAACTCCCAGCACACAGAGATGTTCAGAACATGTTGGCTGGGCTGAACCAGACACCTGCATGGCAGGGCTGATGGAAAGATGGCAAAGTCCATACCACATGGCAGACTCCAGTTCCACCAGTGTGAAGAGCTTCAACAGGACCCAAAGTCAGCACATCCTTGCTTTCCTTTATTCGCTGTAATGGTGAGCATGGAGTTACCATGATGCCTTCTTGCACATGGGGCCACTGTGGCTCAGAAGTTCAATGGTTGCCCGAGTTCCCACACTGCTGGTGGTGAGACAGTGACTTACCCTGGCCCTACGGATGGACCCTACAGCTCCTGTGAGGTAGCCGTGTTCCCAAGGCCATAGGGCAAAGGAGTCAGAGACTTTGACCTTGAGGACTCAGCTCACTGCTCAGGTCTGCAGGTCCAGGCTCTCTCCAGCCCCACCCTACTTCCCACCTGCCTTCCACCTGGCTCTGTGGGGTCTGTCCCTGGGCCTACAGTTCGAGGGGAGGAAGGTGGGACTTCTGAAAACAAAATCCCTGTCCCATAACTGAGCTTAACTGTCAAGTCCCAGTCTGAAAACCTGGGACACCCTGCTGACAGTCCAGATGACAGCCCATCTGGGAGGGCGGCTATATTTAGCAACATGCTTGACCTACCACGTTATTGAGAGCAGAACCAAAAGGTTGGGGAGCTGAAGGGAGATGGCAGAGAGAACCTCCACCCTGCGCCCCCCAAGCCGTGCAGCCTTGAGGAACTGCTCCGGAAAATTTCCACTTTCTGACCACATCTTTTTTCCCAATGTTAGGGAGCTTCAGTGCTTTCGACCTGGAGGTAGAGGACAAAACCAACCAGCTCTGTTTGCAGCAGGAAGAATTTCAGCACAAGGGAGTTAAGAAGCATGTTGGCCGTGGGTCACAAAGCCAAGCTTTCCTTCCGCACCCCTGGGTGCTCACAATGATAGGAGGGAGTCTGTGCAAGCAGCGCATGGGTGCTGGGGAGGGGACCTGGGCTGTAAAGAGGTGGATACACACCCCAGGTAATGGTGCTCCCCACCTCGTGGAGTTTTTGAAAAGATCTAATGAAGCATAACATGAAAAGTATGCAGCACAATAAACACCGCGCCTTTCTCTCCTGTTCCCTAGATCCTCCTAACCCGATGAGGTAGGATTTAGCCAATTTATCCCCATTCTACAGATGAAGAAACTGAATGCAGCATTCAGAGAAGGTGATTTCCGTAAATTCCCAACAGGGGTTGTGCTGCAGATACATCAATATTTCCCATCTCTGAGTTTGACATGTGTGTTCAATGGTCCAAGAAAATCAAGGTTGGGGGTAGGGGTGATGGTGCTAATTTCCCAGAAGCAATCTGACCTCTGCTCTTTGAAGTGTCACGAAATTGGCTGGAGACTGCTCCCGTCAGCAGCACTGCACTAGGCTGCTGAAAGCACTTTTAGCACCTGATTAAAAAGGAGCCTTATTTTCCTGAGCAATTACCAGCCTGCCTCTCATGATCTCATCCCAAAGACAAGGAAGAAAAATGATGGAAGGCTGGCCTCCAGATGCTCACGCCGCAGAACACTGAATGGCCTGGCCTCACTCGGGTGTGGGATGTACCAGGCACGGCTTGGGCTGCGGCGGCCAGAGCTGTAGGGCAGCAAGTGGTGCTCGCCATGGAGGTAGACTATATCCTTTCCAGCTCCGATGGAGATCCTGCTCTGGCCTGCAGCCGGCCGTGACCTGACTCCTGGGGGATTTGGCAATGAAGCGAAAGGAAGAAAAGAACTAGGCTGATTTGAAATCCTCCTGTGGGGAGGTCATCCCTTTCATTTCCCAAAACAGCTCTTCCTGCGAGCACTTTAGCCTCAAGGTATATTAAAGGAAACAGAAACTCCTCAGGAGATAACTCCCTGCCCCAAACTACACAGCCAGGAGTTTAGCAAAGAAGGACTCAAACCCAGGCAGAGCCCTAAACAGCACACTGCATTACACCATGCTGCCCTGTAGCATCCCTGGGCTGCCTTTAGGAGTAGCTAGGGGCTTGTGTTCACCTGGGCTTGCTCCCTCTGGCCTCACAGTGGGTGACAGGAACGGTGCCCCACCCTGGGCATGGCTGAAGACTCCTGCCCCCATTTGCCCTGTAACTGTGTCACCCCAAGGGCACTCCACACCTGGTCTCAGTCATAACCAGGGCTGTCTCTAAGAGCTCATAGTAGCAAGGAGCCATAAAAAGGAAATACCCAGTGCTGCCAAAGATGTGGTCAAACAGGCAGGCTTACTCACTGCTGGTGGCAGTGGAAAGCAATTTGGCAAGATACATGCATACAAGGCATAATAATGTAAATTTCTTTGATCCACTAATCACACATCTGCAAATATATCTTTTTTTAGCATCTTTATTTGAGTATAATTGCTTTAAAATGGTGTGTTAGTTTCTGCTGTAAAACAAAGTGAATCAGCTATATGTATACATATATCCCCATATCCCCTCCCTCTTACATCTCCCCCCCCACCCTCCCTATCCCACCCCCCTAGGTGGTCACAAAGCACCGAGCTGATCTACCCCTGCAATGCAGCTGCTTCCCGCTAGCTATCTGTTTTACATTTGGTAGTGTATATATGTCAATGCTACTCTCTCACTTTGTCCCAGCTTACCTGTCCCCCTCCCTGTGTCCTCAAGTCCATTCTCTACGTCTGCGTCTTTATTCCTGTCCTGCCCCTGGGTTCATCAGAACCATTTTTTGTTTTTAGATTCCATATACATGTGTTAGCATACGGTATTTGTTTTTCTCTTTCTGACTTACTTCACTCTGTATGACAGTCTCTAGGTCCAACCACCTCACTACAAATAACTCAATTTCATTTCTTTTTATGGCTGAGTAATATTCCATTGTATATATGTGCCACATCTTCTTTATCCATTCATCTGTCAGTGGACACTTAGGTTGCTTCCATGTCCTGGCTATTGTAAATAGAGCTAAAGTGAACATTGTGGTATCTGACTCTTTTCGAATTATGGTTTTCTCAGGGTATATGCCCAGTAGTAGGATTGCCGGGTCGTATGGTAGTTCAATTTTTAGTTCTTTAAGGAACCTCCATACTGCTCTCCATAGGGCTGTATCAATTTACATTCCCATCAACAGTGTAAGAGGCTTCCCTTTTCTCCACACCCTCTCCAGCATTTATTGCTTGTAGATTTTTTGATGATGGCCATTCTGACTGGTGTGAAATGATACCTCATTGTAGTTTTGATTTACATTTCTCTAATGATTAGTGATGTTGAGCATCCTTTCGTGTGTTTGTTGGCAATCTGTATATCTTCTTTGGAGAAATGTCTATTTAGGTCTTCTGCCCATTTTTGGATTGGGTTGTTTGTTTTTTTGATATTGAGCTGCATGACCTCCTGTATATTTTGGAGATTAATCCTTTGTCAGTTGCTTCGTTTGCAAATATTTTCTCCCATTCTGAGGGTTGTCGTTTCATCTTGTTTATGGTTTCCTTTGCTGTACACAAGCTTTTAAGTTTCATTAGGTCCCATTCGTTTATTTTTGGTTTTATTTCCATTTCTCTAGGAGGTGGGTCAAAAAGTATCTTGCTGTGATTTATGCCAAAGAGTGTTCTTCCTATGTTTTCCTCAAAGAGTTTTATAGTGTCTGGCTTTACATTTAGGTCTTTAATCCATTTTGAGTTTATTTTTGTATATGGTGTTAGGAAGTGTTCTAACTTCATTCTTTTACATGTAGCTGTCCAGTTTTCCCAGCACCACTTATTGAAGAGGCTGTCTTTTCTCCATTGTATATTCTTGCCTCCTTTATCAAAGATAAGGTGACCATATGTGCATGGGTTTATCTCTGGGCTTTCTATGCTGTTCCATTGATCTATATTTCTGTTTTTGTTCCAGTATCATGCTGTCTTGATTACTGTAGCATTGTAGTATGGTCTGAAGTCAAGGAGGCTGATTCCTCCAGCTCCATTTTTCTTTCTCACGATCGCTTTGGCTATTTGGGGTTTTTTGTTTTTCCATACAAATTGTGAAATTTTTTGCTCTAGTTCTGTGAAAAATGCCAATGGTAGTTTGATAGGGATTGCACTGAATCTGTAGATTGCTTTGGGTAGTATAATCATTTTCACAATGTTGATTCTTCCAATCCAAGAACATTGCAAATATATCTTAAGGCAATAAGTCCAAATTAAAAAATCTTACCTATCAACATCTTCATTGTAGCATTTCCTAAGGAGCCAAATACATTGAAATTCTATAATGTGGAATATTAAGCCATTAAAAATAACATTTGATCTTGGATTGGAAGAATTAATATTGTTAAAATGGCCATAGAACCCAAAGCAATCTATAGATTTAATGCAATCCCTATCAAATTACCCATTACGTTTTTCATATAACTAGAACAAATAATCACAAAATGTATATGGAGTCACAAAATACCCAGAATTGCCAAAGCAATCCTGAGGAAAAAGAACAAAGCAGGAGGCATAATCCTCCCAGATTTCAGACAATACTACAAAGCTATAGTAATCAAAACAGCGTGGTATTAGCACAAAAGCAGACATATGGCTCAACGGAGCAGAATAGAGAGTCCAGAAGTAAACCCACACACCTATGGTAAATTAATCTTCAACAAAGGAAGCAAGAATATACAATGGAGAAAAGACAGTATCTTCAGCAAGTGGTGTTGGGAAAGCTGGATAGCTGCATGTAAATCAATGAAGTTAGAACATACCCTCACACCAAACACAAAGATAAACTCAAAATGGCTTAAAGACAAAAATAAGACTGGACACCATAAAACTCCTAGAAGAGACATAAGCAAACATCTCTGACATAAATCATAGCAACGCTTTCTTACGTCAGTCTCCCAAGACAATAGAAATAAAAGCAAAAATAAACAAATGGGACCTTATCAAACTTATAAGCTTTTGCACAGCAAAGGAAACCATAAAGAAAATGAAAAGACAATCCACGAACTGAGAGAAAATATTTTCAAATGATGTGACCTGCAAGAGCTTAATTTCCAAAAGACACAAAGAGCTCATACAACTCAATAACAAACAAAAACAAACAAAAAAACCCAAATCAAAAAGTGGGCAGAAGACCTAAATAGACATTTCTAGAAAGAAGACATACAGATGGCAAACAGGCACATGAAAAGATGCTCAACATCACTAATTATTAGAGAAATGCAAATCAAAACTACAGTGAGGTACCACCTCACACCAGTCAGAATGGCAATCATTAAAAAGTCCACAAACAATAAATGCTGGAGAGGGTGTGGAGAAAAGGGAACCCCTCCCCTACACTGTTCGTGGGAATGTAAATTGGTGCAGCCACTATGGAAAATGGTATGTTTCCTTAAAAAACTAAAAATAGAGTTACCATATGATCCAGCAATCCCACTCCTGGGCATACATCTGGAGAAAACACTAATTTGAAAAGATACATGCATCCCATTGTTCATAGTAGCACTATTAACAATAGCCAAGACATGTAAGCAACCTAAATGTTCATCGACAGATAAATGGATAAAGAAGATGTGGTACATATATACAACGGAATCCTACTCAGCCATAAAAAAAGAATGAAATAATGCCATTTGCAGCAACATGGATGGACCTAGAGATTATCACACTAAGTGAAGCAGTCAGACAGTGAAAGACAAATACCATATGACATCACTTATATGTGGAATCTAAAATATGATACAAATGGAGTTATTTACAAAACAGAAAGAGACTCACAGACATAGAAAACAAACTTATGGTTACCAAAGGGGAGAGGGGGTGAGGGATAAATTAGGAGTTTGGGATTAGCAGATACAAACTACTATTTGTAAAATATATAAACAACAAGGTCCTACTGTATAGCACTATCTTGTAATAAACTACAATGAAAAAGAACATATATGTATAACTGAATCACTTTGCTGTACACCAGAATCGAACACAACATTGTAAATCAACTATACTTCAATAAAAAAAAGTTTCAGAAAAATTCATAATAACATGGAAACGCTTTTGTTATAAAGTTTAATGGCAAAAGAAAGTTATGAAATTGTCCAGATGGTGTGAACACAACTATGTTAAAAAAAAAAAAAAAAGAGTGAATGAATAAATTTCACTTGGGACTTATGGGTAGAGGTTTGTTTTTGTTTTCAATTTACAGGCTTTACTTTTTATAGCAGTTTTAGGTTCACACTAAGATCGAGCAGAAAGTCCAGAGATCTCCCATATACCCCTACCCCACACAAGCATAGCCTCCTCCATGTCAACCTCCCTGGGCGGGGTTTTTTCCCTACTTTCTTTCACCCTCCCCAAATTGTCAAATTGTCTATAATGAGAAAAATAAATTTTGTTAAGGAGGAAGCAAAGATGGGAGGAAGTGGCGGGGAGGGGGAGGAAAGGCAAGAGGAAAGGCAAGAAGAGGGAGCCCTCATCCTAAAGGGAGAACACAAACAGATTCTTAGCCCTTTCGATTTCCGATACACCTTTTTATTTCACCAGCTGTTGGAATTCCTCACCATTTAAAGTTTGTGACATCATTTCCCACGTCCACATACTTTCTCTCAGGGAGGAAAGACAATCTAATGCTTTCTCAACCCTAAAACCATCCCTCAAACACCAAATTCAAGCCGGCCTTTGAGGGAAGCCTCTTTAGCTCACTCTGCGCCTCTCTGTACCTTAGACAAGTTTTCCTATCAATGTTGATCATCCCCTAACCTGCAGCCTTGGAGCCTGGGCAGATTCTCTGGCTTTACCACAGGCACACGCACACTCACACACGCCTCTGTGGTGATGGGAAAAATATGACCTGCAATGCGGGCCTCCGGCCAGCAGGGGGAAGAGTGGGTGGGGGCCAGCACTGCGTGTGCACCTCAGGGTCCCCAGTACCCAGAACCAGAGAGGCACAGGCACGTTGAATGAATGAGTGGATGCTTCAGCAGCCCGTTTTTTGGCACTCTTTGGAACTTTAAATTGGGAATGGGTTTTTCTGGGCAGTGATGGTGGAGTTTACATGCGTTAGATCACCCCACAGGAAGAATGGTTAATATCTAGCCTGCTTTGGTCTCTAATAGGTCATACTAAGGGCCATTTCCACCCACTTGTGTGTCAGAGGAAAGAGGCCAGGACTGGGGATTGCCATCCACACACCACAAGGCTCCTTTCCCCCTAGGGGCCTTGTTTCCCCAGTTATAGGATGAAGAAGTGGGATGCCCTCCAGGGCCTTCCCATGATGCTGTGCTATGACCCCATTAAGGATTGTTTGACTATATAACAAATTCTTCCTATTGAAGCATTTCCAAAACATGAGACATTTCAGGGATACATTTTATTTTTTATGTCATACATAGTAACATCTACAAAGAATTCAAGGTGAGATTCTTAGAAAATTTGACCCCAAAACAGTAAAAATCAGTTACTTGTTCTCTTTTTGGTAAGATGGTAATACAGGGTCTGATCCACAAAACTGTCTGCACCCACCTCACACACACACACGTAGCCATGCACACACACACACATATTCACACATACACACACACACTCATACACATTTCCCATCATCACCACCAGCCCCCAAATGACTGTATGGTAAGTACACATGGAAAATTTATAGGAATGGGACCACCCAATGGAACCTCAAAAGGAAAGGATGCAACCTGGATGTGAATTAGGAGGAAATGACACCAGCGAAATGGAGGCAATAAGCTCTCGATTGGGACTTAAAATAGAGGAAGGACTGGCTATTGTTGTCTTTCTGGGGAGGGAAGAACTGAGGGGTGAGAGGATTGACTTTTTCCCCAGTACATTACTAACAGCAACGAGGCACCTGGGCACTGCTTTCTGTTGCTTAAACAGGTGGCCTCGCCAAAAAAAGAGGCAAGGTCTGCCCAGGGGGCCTCTTTCTAGGACTGCAAATAACAGAGCACTCTCAGAGTCTGAGCTGCTTCTCACTGAGTGCCAGCCTGGGATTAAGTATGGAACCAGCTCAGACGCCGGCCGAACCCCCCGACACTGAGCTCCAGAGCAGAGAAGGCGAGTGCCAGGCACCCCGCATGACTCAGACCCTACGCCCAGCCCTCAGGTAACTGCACCTGACCAGGAAGCCCCTGACAAGAGGCCGCCCCTCAGGCATCTCCAGGCCTCGAGGAGAGGAGCCCCCAACAGGATGCCCGGCCCTCAGGTGACTCTGTGACAGGACAGCTGCCCCAGCTGTGTGGCTGACAGGGTCTTGGTGCTCTGGCCTGGTGTCAGGCCTGAGCCTCTGAGTTGGGAGAGCTGAGCTCAGGACATTGGTCCACCAGAGACCTTCCGGCCCAACGTAGTATCAATCGGCAGGAGCTCTCCCAGAGATCTCCATCTCAATGCTAAGACCCAGCTCCACCCAAAGGCCAGGAAGCTCCAGTGCTGGATGCCTCATGCCAAACAACTAGCAAGACAGGAACACAACCCCACCCATTAGCAAGAGAGGCTGCCTAAGATCATACTAAGTTCACAGGCACCCTAAAACACACCACCGGATACAGCCCTACCCACCACAAAGACAATATCTAGCCCCCAAAACAAACAAACAAAAAAAGATCCAGCCCCACCCACCAAAACACAGGCACCGGTCCCCTCCACCAGGAAGCCTACTCAAGCCACTGAACCAACCTCACCCACTGGGGGCAGACACCCAAAACAATTGGAACAACAAACATGCAGCCCACGGTTGTGTTTGCAGCCCCCAAACACAGTAAGTTAAGCAAAAAGAGAAGACAGAGAAATACACAGCAGATGAAGGAGCAAAGTAAAATCCCACCAGACCAAACAAATGAAGAGGAAATATACAGTCTATCTGAAAAAGAATTCAGAATAATGATAGTAAATATGATCCAAAATCTTGGAAATAGAATGGAGAAAATACAAGAAATGTTTAACAAAGACCTAGAAGAACTAAAGAGCAAACAAACAATGATGAACAACACAATAAATGAAATTAAAAATTCTCTAGAAGGAATCAATAGCAGAATAACTGAGGCAGAAAAACGGATAAGTGACCTGGAAGATAAAACAGTGGAAATAACTACTGCAGAGCAGAATAAAGAAAAAAGAATGAAAAGAATTGAGGACAGTCTCAGAGACTTCTGGGACAATATTAAATGCATCAACATTCAAATTATAGGAGTCCCAGAAGAAGAAGAGAAAAAGAAAGGGTCTGAGAAAATATTTGAAGAGATTATAGTTGAAAACTTCTCTAACATGGGAAAGGAAATAGTCAATCAAGTCCAGGAAGAGCAGAGAGTCCCATACAGGATAAATCCAAGAAGAAACATGCCAAGACACATATTTATCAAACTATCAAAAATTAAATACAAGAAAAAATATTAAAAGCATCAAGGGAAGAGGCACAAATAACACACAAGGGAATCCCCATAAGATTAACAGCTGATCTTTCAGCAGAAACTCTGCAAGCCAGAAGGGAGTGGCAGGACATATTTAAAGTGATGAAAGGGAAAAACCTACAACCAAGATTACTCTACCCAGCAAGGATCTCATTCAGATTCAATGGAGAAATAAAAACCTTTACAGACAAGCAAAAATTAAGACAATTCAGCACCACCAAACCAGCTTTACCACAAATGCTAAAGAAACTTCTCTAGTCAGGAAACACAAGAGAAGGAAAAGACCCACAAAAACAAACCCAAAATAATTAAGAAAATGCTAATAGGAACATAATCAATAATTACCTTAAATGTAAATGGATTAAATGCTCCAACCAAATAACATAGACTTGCTGGATGGATACAAAACCAAGACCCATACATATGCTGTCTACAAGAGACCCACTTCAGACCTAGGGACACATACAGACTGAAAGTGAGGGGATGGAAAAAGATATTCCATGCAAATGGAAATCAAAAGAAAGCTGAAGTAGCAATTCTCTTATCAGGCAAAATATACTTTAAAATAAAGACTGTTACAAGAGACAAAGAAGGACACTACATAATGATCAAGGAATCAATCCAAGAAGAAGATATAACAATTATAAATGTTATATAGGAGGACCTTATGTATTGAGGTGCTCCTATGTTGGTGTTCCCAACATAGGAGCACCTCAATACATAAGGCAATTGTTAACAGCCATAAAAGGGGAAATCGATAGTAACACAATCAAAGTAGGGGACTTTAACACCCCACTTTCACCAACGGACAAATCATCCAAAATGAAACTAAATAAGGAAACACAAGCTTTAAATAATGCATTAAACAAGAGGGACTTAATTGATATTTATAGGACATTCCATCCAAAAACAACAGAATACACTTTCTTCTCAAGTGCTCATGGAACATTCTCCAGGATAGATCATATCTTAGGTCACAAATCAAGCCTTGGTAAATTTAAGAAAATTGAAATCATATCAAGTATCTTTTCTGACCACAACGCTATGAGACTAGATATCAATTACAGAAACAAAGCTGTAAAAAATACAAACACATGGAGGCTAAACAATACGCTACTAAATATCCAAGAGATCACTGAAGAAATCAAAGAGGAAATCAAAAAATACCTAGAAACAAATGACAATGAAAACACGATGACCCAAAACTTATGGGATACAGCAAAGCAGTTCTAAGAGGGAAGTTTATAGCAATACAATCCTACCTCAAGAAACAAGAAAAATCTCAAATAAAAAACCTAACCTTATACCTAAAGCAATTAGACAAAGAAGAACAAAAAAAAAAACCCCAAAGTTAGCAGAAAGAAACAAATCATAAAGATCAGATCAGAAATAAATGAAAAAGAAATGAAGGAAACAATAACAAAGATCAATAAAACTAAAAGTTAGTTCTTTAAGAAGATAAAAAAAATTGATAAACCAGTAGCCAGACTAGTCAAGAAAAAAAGGGAGAAGACTCAAATCAACAGAATTAGAAATGAAAAAGGAGAAGTAACAACTGACCTTGCAGAAATACAAAGAATTATAAGGGATTACTACAAGCAACTATATGCCAATAAAATGGACAACCTGGAAGAAATGGACAAATTCTTAGAAAAGCACAACCTTCCAAGACCAAACCAGGAAGAAATAGAAAATATAAACAGACAAATCACAACCACTGAAATCGAAATTGTGATTAAAAATCTTCCAACAAACAAAAGCCCAGGACCAGATGGCTTCACAGGCGAATTCTATCAAACATTTAGAGAAGAGCTAACACCTATCCTTCTCAAGCTCTTCCAAAATATAACAGAGGGAGGAACACTCCCAAACTCATTCTACTCATTCTCATTCTTGGTATCAGGGTGAGGCCACCATCACCCTGATACAAGAACCAGGCAAAGATGTCACAAAAAAAGAAAACTACAGACCAATATCACTGATGAACATAGATGCAAAAATCCTCAACAAAATACTAGCAAACAGAATCCAACAGCACATGAAAAGGATCATACACCATGATCAAGTGGGGTTTATCCCAGGAATGCAAGGATACTTCAATATATGCAAATCAATCAATGTGATACAACATATTAACAAACTGAAGGATGAAAACCATATGATAATCTCAATAGATGCAAAGAAAGGTTTCAACATAATTCAGCACCAATTTATGATAACAACTCTCCAGAAAGTAGGCATAGAGGGAACTTACCTCAACATAATAAAGGCTATATATGAAAAAACACACAGCCAACATCATTCTTAATGGTGAAAAACTGAAACCATTTCCTCTAAAATCAGTAACAAGACAAGGATGCCCACTCTCACCACTATTATTCAACATAGTTTGGAAGTCTTAGCCACAGCAATCAGAGAAGAAAAAGAAATAAAAGGAATCCAAATCAGAAAAGAAGAAGTAGAGCTGTCACTGTTTGCAGATAGCATGATGCTATACGTAGAGAATCCTAAAGATGCTACCAGAAAACTACTAGAGCTAATCAATGAATTTGGTAAAAGAGACAAAAGATCTGTATGCAGAAAACTATAAGACACTGATGAAAGAAATTAAAGATGATATAAACAGATGGAGAGATACACCATGTTCTTGGGTTGGAAGAATCAACATGACTATACCACACAAAGCAATCTACAGATTCAATGCAATCCCTATCAAACTACCAATGGCATTTTTCACAGAACTAGAACAAAAAATTTCACAATTTGTATGGAAACATAAAAAAACCCCTGAATAACCAAAGCAATCTTGAGAAAGAAAAATGGAACTGGAGGAATCAGACTCCTTGACTTCAGACTATACTACAAAGCTACAGTAATCAAGACAGCATGATACTGGAACAAAAACAGAAATATAGATCAATGGAACAGGATAGAAAGCCCAGACATAAACCCACACACATACGGTCACCTTATCTTTGATAAAGGAGGCAAGAATATACAATGGAGAAAAGACAGCCTCTTCAATAAGTGATGCTGGGAAAACTGGACAGCTACATGTGGAATTAGAACACTTCCTAACACCATATACAAAAATAAACTCAAAATGGATTAAAGACCTAAATATAAGACCAGACACTATAAAACTCTTAGAGGAAAACATAGGAAGAACACTCTGACATAAATCACTGCAAGATCCTTTTTCCCCTAGAGAAATGGAAATAAAAACAAAAATAAACAAATGGGACCTAATGAAACTTAAAAGCTTGTGCACAGCAAAGGAAACCATAAAGAAGATGAAAAGACCACCCTCAGAATGGGAGAAAATATTTGCAAATGAAGCAACTGACAAAGGATTAATCTCCAAAATATACAGGCAGCTCATGTAGCTCAATATCAAAAAAACAAACAACCCAATCCAAAAATGGGCAGAAGACCTAAATAGACATTTCTCCAAAGAAGATATACAGATTGTCTACAAACACATGAAAGGATGCTCAACATCACTAATCATTAGAGAAATGCAAATCAAAACTACAATGAGGTACCATTTCACACCAGTCAGAATGGCCATCATCAAAAAATCTACAAGCAATAAATGCTGGAGAGGGTGTGGAGAAAAGGGAAGCCTCTTACACTGTTGATGGGAATGTAAATTGATACAGCCACTATGGAGGGTTCCTTAAAAAACTACAAATAGAACTACCATATGACCCAGCAATCCCACTACTGGGCATATACCCTGAGAAAACCAAAATTCAAAAAGAGTCATGTACCAAAATGTTCATCACAGATCTATTTACAATAGCCCGGAGATGGAAACAACTTAAGAGCCCATCATCGGATGAATGGATAAAGAAGATGTGGCACATATATACAATGGAACATTACTCAGCCATAAAAAGAAACGAAACTGAGCTAATTGTAATGAGGTGGGTAGACCTAGAGTCTGTCATACAGAGTGAAGTAAGTCAGAAAGACAAATACCGTATGCTAGCACATATATATGGAATTTAAGAAAAAATAATGTCATGAAGAATCTAGGGGTAAGACAGGAATAAAGACACAGACCTACTGAAGAACGGACTTGAGGATATGGGGAGGGTGAAGGGTGAGGTGTGACAAAGCGAGAGAGAGGCATGGACATATATACACTACCAAATGTAAGGTAGATAGCTAGTGGGAAGCAGCCGCATAGCACAGGGAGATCAGCTCGGTGCTTTGTGACCGCCTGGAGGGGTGGGATAGGGAGGGTGGGAGGGAGGGAGACGCAAGAGGGAAGAGATATGGGAACATATGTATATGTATAACTGATTCACTTTGTTATAAAGCAGAAACTAACACACCATTGTAAAGCAATTATACCCCAATAAAGATGTTAAATAAAATAAAATAAAATAAAAAAGAGACATGTACCACAGTGTTCATTGCAGCCCTATTTACAATAGCCAGGACGTGGAAGCAATCTAGGTGTCCATCAACAGATGAATGGATAAAGAAGATGTGGCACATACATACAATGGAATATTACTCAGCCATAAACAGAAATGAAATTGAGTTATTTATAGTGAGGTGGATGGACCTAGAGTCTGTCATACAGAGTGAAGTAAGTCAGAAAGAGAAAGACAAATACCGTATGCCAAAGAATCTAAAGGAGGCTTCCCTGGTGGCGCAGTGGTTGGGAGTCCGCCTGCCGATGCAGGGGACACGAGTTCGTGCCCTGGTCCAGGAAGATCCCACATGCCGCGGAGCGCCTGGGCCCGTGAGCCATGGCCGCTGAGCCTGCGCGTCCGGAGCCTGTGCTCCGCAATGGGAGAGGCCACAACAGTGAGAGGCCCGCGTATGCAAAAAAAAAAAAAAGAAAAGAAAAGAAAATATAATCTAAAAGAAAAAAAATGGTTCTGAAGAACCTAGGGGCAGGACAGGAATAAAGACGCAGACGTAGAGAATGGACTTGAGGACACGGGGAGTGGGAAGGGTAAGCTGGGACGAAGTGAGAGAGTGGCATGGACTTATATACACTACGAAATGTAAAATCGATCGCTAGTGGGAAGCAGCCACATAGCACAGGAAGATCAGCTGGGTGCTCTGTGACCACCTAGAGGGGTGATATAGGGAGTGTGGGAGGGAGACACAAGAGGGAGGGGATATGGGGATATATGTGTACATATAACTGATTCACTTTGTTATACAGCAGAAACTAACACACCATTGTAAAGCAATTATACTTCAATAAAGATGTTAAAAAAAATATATATGGAACCAAGGATTGAGTATGCATTGTTTCACTTAATCTGTACAAAAACTGCCAGGTCAATATCATGAAGCCCACTTTATAGAGAAGAACACTGAGGCGGAGGGTGGATCAATAACATGTCCGCACCCACAGATCTCATAAGAGGCGCAGCTGGACTCTATAGCCAGATGCCAGGTGTTTTCCCTTCTGTGGCGGCCTCGCAGTCCCCTTTCACGTGGAAGGTTGGGAGGGGTGTGCAGGGATGGCCAACATTCCCTGGAGGAGGTGGAAAACATTCCCTGAGGTCATAGCTCTGCCTTGAAGTCTCGCTCCTCTTTCAAGACCAGCCACTCTGGAGGTTTCCTCACCATTCTGGGCTGACCTGGCATTTCGACAGCAATCTCTTTCAAAGTGGTTCCTGAAGGGCGTGGCCTGTGTCTGGTGGTTTGATCTCACTCCAAATTAAATCTATGGTTAGTGGCGATCCCACTTTATGGCGTCCATGGTTCTCCCTGATGCCCTGGGTGGTGACATCATTTTCATGTCAGACTTGCCTACTTATGCAATCCTTTGTTTAAAGAGTTCTTCCTTTTTAGTGTAATTCAGAATCCTAGAATCTAATTGGTGGAGCATTTTGTTTAGGGAGTGGGGAGGGCTATCTTTAGATGAGGGATGATTTGTGTGTTTATTGGCCAAATATACTCTAATTTAGATGAAAGTCATGTCTGGGTGGTACATATTTCACTCCTTCCATTCTTGGCTCTCCACATCCCTTGCAGTAAAGTGAGAATCCGGCGTAAGAACCTTCTGAACTCCCGCTACTCTGGGGTCCGTCTTTATAGACAGGGGTCCCTGGATCCAGAGTCTGGAACCCTGGTCCTGAGTTCCAGTCCTAGCCCTCGTTTCACTGACAGATATTGGACAAGTTATGCTGTCGCTCTGGGCCCTGGTTTCCCAACTGTCAAACATGGGGCTGAATGAGGCAGTGTGTAAAAATGCTTTGTTAAGACCCACGGTTGCAGGAGAATCCCTTGGAGGACTTGTAAAAACAGACCTATATGGGCCCACCTCTAAGAGTCTCTGTTTCATTGTAGCCTGAATATCTGTGTTTCCCACAAGCTCAGAGATGCTGATGCTGCTGGCCCAGGGTCCACACTTGGAGAACGTCTGGCTGAGAGTGAAGGGGTGTGCGGTGAGAAGCGCGTTATCATGATGCCAGACAGGGGTCTACAGCCAAGGGACGCTACTCCCCTCACCACCACTCTGCACGCTACACTACACGGCAGTGTTTTTCCTAACTCCAGATAAAGATCATCTGGGGTTGCTTGTTTCAAAACAAAACAGATGCTTTGGCCCCCAACCCAGACTTACAGAATTAGAAGTTCCAAGCGAGAGGCCTGGTAATCTGTGTTGGAACCAGCCTCCATGCTGGTCTTACCATCAGAGGTGATTGGGAAACACTGCAGCTAGTTCCAGATTGCAAACATGTTATGTGAAGGCAAATGGCCCATGTCCCCCCCGAATGGAGATGTGGATAATCAGTGACAGGTTCTTTTCCACAAGGAAGAGGTATCCCCGAGCCTAGCAATGAATACGCTGTAAGGTCTGGAAACAAGGCTTCAGGGGGTTCTGATGGCATCAGGACAAGTGACAAAGAAGACCTGAAGTGGACTTCAGTGCGGTCCTCATCACCAGCACCAGGAGAAACCTGCCCAAAGCAAGGCACTCATCCACTTCTACGCAGGCAGCTATGTCCCATCTCTGGCCCCTAAGGATCCCGTACCAAGGAAACAATAGCACAACTTGAAGTAGTGGTTCCCAGCCTGGTTGCACATCAGAATCACATGGGAAGCTTTGTAACCCTCCTCTATGTATGGCTGAACTTTGCCCCAGACCAATGAACTCAGAAGTGTGCGGGGTAGGATGCAGCCTCGCTATGTTTAATGTTCCACAGATTATCACAGTGCACAGCTGGCGCTGTATTAAAGGGAAGACACCACCACAGTCTGCACACCTTCCCAGGAGCTTGAACAGATAGTTGGACATCCATGTTTACAGCAGCACTATTCACAAGAGCCAAAAGGTAGAAACAACCCAAGTGTACGCTGAAGGATGAATGGATAAATAAAATGTGATAAAATGGAATAATATTCAGCCTTAAAAAGGAAGGAAATTCTGATACATGCTCCAACATGGATGAACCTCGAGGACATGATGCTAAGTGAAATAAGCCAATCACAAAAAGACTGGATGATTCCACTTACATGCGGTACCTAGAGTGGACAAATTCATAGAGACAAAAAGTAGAATGGTGGTCGCCAGGGGCTGGGGGAAAGGGAATGGGATATTGTTTAATAAGTACAGAGTTTCAGTTTGGGATGTTGAAAATGTTTTGGAGATGGATAGTGGTGATAGTTGCACAATAATGTGAATGTACTTAATGCCACAGAACTGTACACTTACCAATACGCTTACAACTTTTAAAAATCACAACATTAAAAAAAAACAACCACCATTTTGTAGAAACAAGTAGGGTCCCCTCCACAATAAAGTAGATTGTTTCTGAACCAAATGTAAGAGTCAGGGCTCTTGCTAAGGGAAGCAGGACAGGCATGTGTCAGTTTTCAAAACATCTCCCACCGAAGGCACCAGAGAACCCAAGGAACATACCACTCCCTTCCCAAACACAGAAATAACCTGCTAGGGAGAACATGTAAGTGAAGAACGTTGGTCACGGAAGTTCATGTATCAATGCTGGGTACACGTTTACAGTGGTGTTGCATTCATCGACCCCTTAGTGCTTTCATTCATTCATTTTCTCTTTCACTGTATAAATGGCGCCCAGGCACGGTGGGTGGGGGCGGGGACAGGGCGAAGCCTGAGAGCCCAACCTACAGGCTCTACCTTGGCAAGCTCCCAACCCAGGAGGTCCTTTGAGGGAGAAGCAGCCCAGTGTGGGGTAAGACAGAAGAAGATGGGAAGGGGGAACTAGGGAGAGGAGAGGCCCAGACCTTCCACAGGCTGTTTTGGGATGGGGCAGGGGGAGGAAGCTCCCTGCGGGACCTTGTCTAGGGACTGGCTTCCGGGAAGCCTGAGGCTGTGTCGGCTTCCCTCTGCAGCCCCTGCGCTGGCACAGAGACCCAGCCTAAGTTGCCCTGTGACATGTCAGAGTAGGGGCTGCTTTTGCAGGAAGTACAAAAGAACAGCACAGTCTGGGCTTGAGTTACAAATGTGAGTGGGTTACAAATGCAGAGGAAGCTGTCCACACCTACTGCCCTGGGGGGCCCAGAGGAGGCCACAGCCCTGCCCGCCACGGGGTTCTGAGATGCCTCACTCCTAGGAGGAGGCATTTGGGGTGGACAGCCCCTCTGCAGTCCCATCTCTCTTCCAAGCCAGCGATGGATGGCTTTCATTTCATTCTGACTGAACTGCGAGGCTAAACTGGGCCCAATTTCCGATCAGCGTCATTTCTCTCAGGCTTGCTCTCAGGGAAGACAAAATCCGTTCAACTCCCGCCTGCTCCCCTATGAGAAGCACTGAGCTCCCCATGGCAGCAAGATGGCAGCTCTGGAGGGTAGAGCCTCATTTTATGTGGATCAGTGACTGGCTTACTGTAGGTGCTTAATAAATATTCAATCATAATAATCTTAATTACTGGATTACATCATGTCTGTCTTAAGGTAGGATATCAATAAATAATGCCATAATAATATAATGAGGCTCTAACAGAGGACTGCTCAGTTTGAGTTCCCACTTCTGTGCAGGCGGTTTTAATAAATTTGGGTGGATTTCATATTTCATGAAGACATATCTGCTCACAGCAGGTAAATGTTTCTGAAGATAAGCCTTATTTAGTATTAATGCCGGCAGAACACTTCCTGGTTTCCTAGTTTATGTGCTCTTCAAGGTTTAATTCAACTCAACGTGGCACCCAGTTCTGTGAGTGTTCGAGGGTGTCTGGTGGCAAGGAGGGTGGTGGCCAGAGTGTTTGGGGTCCGGCACCCCAGCTGGCTTTAGGGGAGATGTTGAGACACATCAGCTATCCCTCTCCAACACAGCCTAAGCCATCCCCTGCTCAGAATGGAGTTGCGAACAGTCCTGACAGGTTATGTAAATGATAAAGTTGGCTGGTGGCCAGCAGGATGGCGTGTGCCCTGTCTGAAGGGGCAGCCCTGCTCGGCCCCAGCTCCTGCAACCCAGTGGTGCCCGACCTTCCATTAAAAAGAGCCAGAAATACCATTGTCAGCCCCAAATTTCCCAAATTTTAAAGGCTGCTAACCAATCCAAATTCTTTTAGAGCAAAAGCCTCCTGCAGCCTTTTGAGTCCCATCGGACTACAGACGGCACTAGGTGACTGGGCTCTGGAGCTGAGAGAAAAGGATGTTCAAGGAAGGGAGTGTGCTGGTTCCTCCAAGAAAGCCAGGGAAGAGCCAGAAAGCCCCTGGTGGAATTGTTGGGCACCCCAGGTCTGACACCAGCTCTGTTATCTGCTGGACTCGCCATGTGCCTTCCATAAGTCGCCAAGACCCCACTCCCTCTGCAGGAAAGTGGAGGATGACAAGCCTGCTGAACCCTCCTCGGAGGGCTGCACGGAGAGCCAACGCCCCATAAAGGGGTGGTGAGCCCTCTGCATGCCAGGCGGTACCATTCATGCCAACAGAACTCCAACTAGTAGATGCCCATGATGTTGTGCAAAAGCCTCACTGCTCTATGCATCTGGGTTTCTGGAAGCCTCTGGAAGCTTCTGGAAGCAGAGCTAGTCTTGGGGAGTTGGAACCCAAACGTCAGATAGTGAACCTGGAGGGGAGATGGTGACTTGCAGAGCTGCTCATCTCAGAGTGTACAGTCTGGCTCTGTCCCAGCCTCCCAAGCCTCCTGAGCCAGTCCTGGTCCCACTGTGGGTATCTGCTTCCTGCTCTGTGCTCTAAAACCGGACAGGAGAATGCAAAAGAACCTCCTCTGATGGAGCCAAGGGGCGGGGAGGGGTCTTGACACCCTCCATTCCCCCTAAGGAAGCCAGAGCTCTGATGGGATTGAAGGTACATGAGCTGGGCAGCACCCCCTACCCGTGGTTGTGAGTTCACCCTCCTCCCCCCTCCCTCTGGAGGCCCGAGGTGACCCTCTGCAGCAAAAGCAATGCCTATAAAGGGATCTTCACACGTGCAAGGGTCCAAGAAGCAGCTTTTGTCCCAGACACGGTCATCACGTCACAGCAGTGGCCACTGGAGAGTGACTCCCCAGCCCTTGGGAGAGAGTAGACAGCTCAGGGCTTTCTAGAGAAACTTCCCATGCACTGAGTTATTTTTAACCCCCATCCCATACATCCATTCCAGGGGAGTTAACATCACTGGTGAAATTAACCACCCACCTCGGCCAGGTGAAGGTGGTTCCAGCAGGGTGTGTGGGGCGAGGGAACGGAAAGTGTTTCACTAAAACTCTGGACTCAGGTTTCCCTGCAAGTTGGTCCAACGATAATCTCTTGTCAAAAGTAGAAACAGGTTTCTTCACCCTGATGCAAATCATCTCCATGAAAAATGCACTATCATTAAAAAAGAAAAAAGAAAAAATCAACACATGCATGTATTCTGCTTATGAAACAATATCTGTTGGTTTTAGGTATCCTTTTACCTAATGCTTGGTGATATACTATTTGAGAACTTTTTTTCCCACAACTACATTTTTACAGTTTTTAAAAAACTTTTCCATGACTATGTACACATTTTTACATTAATATATAAACTCCATTTTTTACTTGGTTACTTAACACTCTTCCATCAATATTTCTTCTATTTTAATGTCTTAATTTTTAAGTGTAGCCTTAGTCAACCAAACTCTAAAATTGGACGTTTGTTTCTGATGCTTTGTGTACCTGCCAATATTTGTAGAGTTGTTGGCCTCTCTGAAGCCACTTTATATCAGATAACCCTAAGTGAGGTTACGAGACAGACTGGAGTCTGAGGGACGGGCCAGGCAGGCCCAGGTGCCACCTCCTCGGCCATGTGTCCCTAGGGACAGTCTCAGGTCTCGCCCTGGCTCCAGCAGAGCCTGCCAGTGTCCTCTGGCTCCCTGCTGAGTCTCTCTCCTTCCTGGGAGCTCCCATATCCCCATCAGCTCACTCTGACCCTCATTCTCTCCTTCCTACCGCAGGGAATTTTCTATTTTTTTAAATTATGGAACATTTCAAATGTATACAAAGGTTCAGAAGATAGTGTAACAAATGCCTAGCTTCAAAAATCCTGTTTCATATACTCCAATCCATTTCCCCATATACTGCATTACTCAGAAATAAGTCCCAGATGTCATATTTCATTCATAAATATTAGTGTAGGTCTTGCTAAATAATAAAGCTGCTTTTTTCAAATACCATTATCACATCTAAAACATTAGCAGTAATCCCTGAATATCATCAAATACCCAGGCAGCGTTCATATTGGCCAAGCTGTCTTATACATGTTGGCTACGGATGGTTTGTTGGAATTAAGATCGAATGAGGGTCTGTGTATGGCATGTAATCACTGTGTCTCTTTAGTGTCTTTTAATCAATCGGTCCCACCTACTTTGATTTCAATGGCTTATTTGTTAAAGAGATTGGTCACTTGTCCTATAGAGTTTTCCACACCGCAGATTTTGATTGCTTCCTCATGGTGTCATTTAACAGTTTCCTCTGTCCCTTTTATTCCTATAATCTGGTAGTTAAATCCAGAGTTAGAGGCTTGTTCTGATTTAGGTTTGGTTTTCTGTAAGAACACTTCATGGGTGTTGTGTGTTTTTACAGGAGGCCCCTTGGGGATCATTGTCTTGGTCATTATTTGTCAGGGGTTTGAAAGATGATAATATCCTAGTTCTACCCTTCCTTCTTTATTAGAGAAACTCTCCTTCGTTCATGACTTGGCTCTTTGGACTCTTTGGTATAGTTCATACAGGAAAGTCAGGTGAAGTACTTGACCCTGTTCAGCTTTTCAGAAGGATGAAGCTGCTCCCTACATCCTCCAAGGAGACCACAGAGGGTTGTTTAAGTCGTTTTGTTTTGTTTCAGAATCATTATGAACTCATGAGTTCAAATATATTCAGTGTTTCAATCTATTGTGGATTTCATTTGTACTGATGTAAACTGCTCCATCTGTTGCTGGTGGAAACTCTTCAAAGTCAGCTCCTTACTTGTTTTGATATCAACCCAGCCATCTTACTTAGGCTGCCTGCCTTTGGTGTGACAAGAGGTTTCAGACTCTTCTTACACATTTTCTGCTCCAGATAAGAGAATGTTTGTTCTTTTTAACGAGAGTTCATATTCAGAGACAAAAATCTTGGTACAAAGGAGAGTCATCGTTATGATGTTACTGTTTTTAGGTCTTTTCAGTAGGAAATGCTTTTCTTTTTTTAAAAGAAAGTATGTCTTGATTTTACAATTTTGTATATTTGATTTTCCACTTTTGTATATTTGATTTTATACAATCTCTTTACTTTATATTGATATCAAATATACAGGTACTGAGTTTTACTTACCATGTTGATTTTATATCTGCAGCTCTTTTCTCTAACAGTAAAAAAAAATCTTGCTTTCTTATGACATTAACATACTTCCTAGTTCACTTTATCTATATCTATCTACATTTCTGAGAACGACTTAAGATTTTACTGTACAGTTAATTTTATGTTCAGGTATATCCTACTTATGAATGTTAAGACAAACTAACATATTTTAAAATCATTTGAAATAATTCCCCTTTGTGAAATTATGCCCCCTACATATTAGGTTCATTTGTCTCATTTCATTGTCAATTTTTAGGGCCTGCTTTTTTTTAACTTTTCGTTTGGTTTAGTTTGATAATTAGGTAAGGGGCTGGCATGGCTTCACATCAAATCTACCAAACAAGGCAGACCCTGAGAAGTCTAGCTCTTACTCCCATTCCCACACCTGTGCCCTCCTGTCCCCAGAGGTAACTATTTCAGTTTGGGGTTTATTCTCTTATTGTTTTCCTTTAATATAAGAAAATACATATAAATGCACACACATTTGTATCTTCTACTGCTTCAGTAAATGGTAACATACATAAGATACCATGTTTCTCCCACTTGCCCTGGGAATTCCTCCTTACAAGCATGGAGAGATGCCCTTTGTCCCTTTCTACAGCTGCGTAGTATTCCACTGGGGTGTCTCCCCTCACCACCTCCTCAGCCCCAAGCTCCCAGATTTTATAATCACTGCGGACCTGCTCTTGCCCACCTACCAACCCTGATATAGGCAAGGCAATCAGAATGATAACAGAATAGCTTCATCGGCCTGTTGTACCCATTCATGTGTAGCTCCCTGTGCTAGGCACTTGCCTCATCCCCTTTAACGTTTGCAGCAGTCCTCTGAAGTAAGTAGCAAATGCAAGTTTGAAGAAATCAAATCACATGCCCAAGGTCACACAGCTGCTGATCTGGGAACAGAACCCTTACATCCCCGAGGCCAAAATCTACATTCCTGGCTGTTTCGCTTCTCAGACCCTCCTGGCTGTGCCTCCAGAAGTTCTGTGCGGCTCTGCCAAGCACCAAACCGAGAAGGAGTAGAAATGGATCTACTGGCATCTGTGACCCACACCAAACGCTTCTGGGAGGCAAGACCTCAGAAAGGCAGCAGGACAGGACGGGAGGCTGCTTGAGCTGAACGAATCCCTGAATCCAAGCCCCAGCCTCACCTTCTCCTGGTTCTGTGACCTTGGGCCATTTATTTACCTCCTTGTGGTACAGCTCTCTTACCTGTAAAGCTAACTCAGAGATGCAATGAGGATGAAGGGGGAGGATGAGTGAGAAGACACCCAGCAGTGCCTGAGGCACAGTGAGCGCTCAGTAGATATTTGTTGAATCAACTGGAATAGGAAGCAGCTCTTGAGCAGCCGCTCCCAGGGAATCATCTATAGCAACACTGGAAGGGCAGAGCCAACCCAGCTCATCCACAGCAGGTGTGTTTTCTTCTCCGAGTGTGGTCCTTGGACCAGCAACATAAGCATCATCTGGAAACTTGCTAGAAATGCACATTCTGAGGGAAGGCCCCAGCGATCTGTGTTTTCACCAGGCCTCCAGGTGATTCAACAACCACCGCTCAGAGAAAATCTCAGCAACCTGAGTCCATAATGACAGGGAGAGGGGTGAGGCAGTAAGGAACCTAACCTCCAGAGTTACCCCCTTCATTCACTAGCACATAGTGGGTGCAGAGGAGAACAAGGAAGATAAAGTTTGGAAGTCTCACTGCAGCTTGCATTCTGGGGAAGATGTAGACAGAGCATAAACCCAGGACCAAAGAACTGAGATGGTTTCTGTTAATGATCAGTGCCATGAAGGATATAAACAAGGTGGCATGACAGAGGCTGAGGGTCTTTAGATGGGATGGTCAGCTCTCTCTGAGGAAGTGACCCCTGAGCTGCCGTTTGAATGGGGAGAAGGAAGCAGCATATAAAGATAGGGGCAGAGCACTCCAAACACAGGGTCAGCAGCTGCAAAGGTCCTGGGGCAGGACAGAACTACATACATGAAGAGGAGCTAGGAGGCAAGGGTGGCTGGAGCCAGTGTAAGTAGTGATCCTTACCTTGTTCCTTTTCTGAGGTCAGAATAGTCACACTACCCCTGTGCCAGAAGCGAAGGCAGGACAGACAAGAGCCTTCTTCTCCAGGTGCTGCTGGGGGGAAGGGAGCAGGCAATGCCTGGGTGCGCAGAATGGCAAGAGGGCTCACTTGAGTGGGCTTTGGACCCCGGCGCTGCCTCAGATCCAGGCTGCTCTGTGTGATCCCTCCATTGCCTCTCTGCACCGTAGGGAGAAGCAGTTCTTCCAGGAAGGCCCTGCTTCCGTGGCATCTTAATGATTATGGCACCAGGGGAAGAAGAAACGCAGTCTGGGGAGACTGGGACACCGGACTTTGAGACCAGCTCTGCAACCAACTACATAATTTTGGGCAAGGGATTTCACCTCTTTGACCTTGTTCTGCATCTGGAAATAGAGATGGGCATGGCTTCCTCCCAGGATGGTTGGAGGGATCAAAATACACACAGTGTACAAGACAGCTAGCCCAGCATCCAGTGGGCGCTTGAAAAAGAGAAGCTAACACCATTTTCTTCTTCATTAGCAGAAAGTTTAATTTCTTCAGATCCAGTATTTTACAGATAATGGTAGAAGCAAGTAGGAATGACAATACTAGTGATCTAAGAATACAAAATTCCTGTCTGAACTCAGAGCAGTTGATGATGGAGAAGCTGAGATGTTTCCACCATGAGCACATCAGCCCTGATCCCAGGAACGGACTGGCCTCACGGGGCACTGAGGCCTCATGGCAGTGAGGGAGAGGGCCCGTGACCAGGAGAAGAGCTAGCCCAGCACTGTCCTAGAGGAATACATGTGTCATTTAAAATTTGCCGGTAGCCACATGAAAAATGTAACAAGAAACTCGTGAAAACGATCTTAACAGTATATTTTATTAAAGCCGAAATATTCAATGTGTTACCATTTCAACACAATACTCAATACAGAATAGGACGAAGAAAATATTTTATATTCTTTTTTTTTTTCTACTAAGTCTTTGAAATCCAGCGTGTATTTGACACTTACAGCACGTCTCAGTTCAGACCAGCTAGGTTTCCAGCGCTCATTAGCCACACGTGGTTGGTGGTGACGGAAGTGGACAGAGTGGCTCGGGGGTCTGCACACGAGGTCCCTGAGCCGAATCCGTCCCGCCCCTGACTTTGTACAGCCACAGGAGCTAAGAATGGTCTTTACGTGTTTAAATAGGTGGGGGTGGGGGAGAATCAAAACCAGAACGTTTTGTGATATGTGAAAATGATACGAAATTCAAATCTCTGTGTCCATAAATAAGGTTTGATTGGAACGCAGGCCACCTCTTCATCTACAGAGCATCTCTGACTGCTTTTCACAGCTGAGTGGAGCCGTCCTGACAAAGACAATCTGACCCACGAAGCTAAAAACGTGTACTCTCTAGCCTTTTACAGAAGAAGTTTCCTGGCCCGTGCTTCAGGGAGTAGAGCACACCTCCCCCAGCCCCTCCTGACTCATGTCCAGATCCCTCCGTGGGGAGAGATGACTCACGGACACTCCAGATGCACTGGTGGCCATCGTCCCAGCTGGTCACAGTGATTTTGTTGGTGTTTGGGAGTATTTTAATAAGGTGGATTTACTTCATTTCCCAGCACAGGTTCTGTTTCTTCCATTTAAATCTGTCATTATAAAGTCCTTAGTCAAGAGTCCTGAAGGAAAGGCTTCAAGGAGAGCCTCCAGACTGGGTAGCCCTCAGTTGACTTTGACAGCCACCAATCCAGCACCAGGTTGGCCAGATGGGGTGCGCAGCAGCCCTAAGGAAGGGGCCTCAGTGACCTGGGCCAGTGGGCTGTTTTCTAGCTGCGAGTTGCAAACAGGCGCCCCAAATAAATCCAGCCCCTCTGAGCTAGGCACTGGATGTGCGTTACCATGCACATCCCTTCACAAAGGCACTAACTCAGAGCTCCTGGTAAGGGGATCCACCTGAAGGAGGGGTCCGATTAATCAGCCCCTCAGCACGTGAGAAGTGTCGTCCTGCAGTGACACCCCATTCTGCCAGCAGCCCTGAGGACAGCCTTTTACTGTGCTGACAGGTACAGATTCTCCTCAGTTCCCATAACAAAGCAGTAGCGAAAGAGGTGCCCTGGCCAGACTTTACTCTCTCCCCAGAGAGACACAGGAGAACAGGTGGATGGAAAGAGGCCATGTTCCCTGGACTTAGTGTGGGAGAGTGTTTTGTTAGGGAGGGTGAAACAGAGACGTATAGTCCAGACAGGCTGGAGAGCAAACCCTCATCTGTATCCTCAGTGCCAACATGAGCTGCGTGACATCCAGAACGTCTGCGAGCCTCCGTTTTCTCATCTGGAAAGAGGAGGCATGAACAGTCATCACAGATAGCGAGAAAAGAAATCAGACAGAGCCTGGCAACATAATGACTGCTCAGGAAATATCGGTTCCCCCTCTCTTATCTTCCCCTAGCTCCCCGACGGGAAGCAATTCATGGGGTTAGAGCAAAATGGTACTGGTCCTTAAGATAGAGTGTACGGTGTGTAGGTTAACTTACGTAAGGACTCAGAACAGAGTAGGGCACAGAGTAAAGGTTCTGTATGTGTTTACCGGCATGACTATTTTGTTGTTATTATTATTATTAAGCCTGGGAAATGCACCAACCTCCTGAAGACGTTTATGGAAACAACTCCTAAAGAAGGCCGAGCAGTGGTGAAGAGACCTCTGACAAGCAGCTCAACAAAACCACATTGCAAGCGTGGAAGAATCAGAGGAGTTGCCTCGTGTTATTTGCAGGGATGTGAACTTCAAACACCCAGCACCAGAAACTGGCCTGAAGGACCCATTCTACATTGCCCTCCTTTCCAGCTTTTGAATGTTTCTAATTAGTACAGAGGCAGAACAGAGCAGATCTGCCACAGAATTAAATTAGCCAGCATCACGCATGTCCAGGCGAGAGCGAGGCCATTTTCACCCACGCCGTCAGGCAGCTGGGCAGCTCCCACGATGCTCCAGAGGTTCTGCGGAGAGTCAGAGCCAGTGAAGTCACTGCAAGGGGGGGACACTGTAGCACGCCGCCTGAGGACAGCTTTATTTATGCTCTTGCAGAATGTACAAGCGGGTCTTGTTTTTCTGGACGGTGAGGGAGCCGGCTCACATAGCGTTCGTGATGCTACATTTAGAATTGTGTCTTCATTCACATTCTTTCCGTGCAGCTCACAGCTCCTGGACTGGAAGAGAGTGGTCACTTTGCCTGGGCCCATCCCCCGGAAAGATGCCAGCTCTGGCTCATGCAGACCCTGAGCTCCTGGTGGAGCTTGGGCTGAGTTCGCTGGCTGTGTTTTGTGCCTGCGGTGGTCCATGCCAGTGCCCCACCAGGAGCGAGGCACACGGGGTGTCCGTGGCACGGGGCAGGTGGAGGCACATTCTGGGAGAAATCAGATTCTGCCGCGGTCAGCTGTGGTCAGGCTAGGTGGATACTCTTGGGCCAAGCTCTGAGGCTGCTCCCAGGACAGCCTCTTGCCAGGTCAACTGTGTTTTACTGTTCTCTCCCGACCCCTCCTGCTGACGTCGTTGACAAAGCTGCCAGCCGCAGCCCTGCCCCCTGAACGTTCTCTGGACCATCCTTACGGTTTTCTTGTCTCAATCAGTCACTTCAAGCAAACACCATCAGCGCCTGACACACAGCAAAGCTCACCGCTTCTAGGATCCTAAGCCAGACATGAGGTCATGTTCTCCACCTGTGAAGAATTAAAAGTAAGCTGGGGAAGAAATGCTGCGAGGAGTGGGAGGAAAGGAAGTGAGGAAAATCAGGGGCCCTGCTGAATCATTTCAGCTCAGGTTACCTGCGCCCCAAGGCAAACTCCTCCATAAAATGGGATCTAGTAATGCAACTGTTCCTAAAATCTGGAACAAAATGACTTGGGTCAAAGCAGATAACATACGAACTGGCTATAAATTTATTTCGACATGTAATCGGGAAAAAAATTAGAGCATCAAATCCATGATTTCTTAGGTATTGCTGTTGACCGAAAAGCTCTGTTTTTTTAAAAAGTAAGTCAATTTAAATTCTCTTTATAGAAAGATAAGTAAACAATAGTACAGATGGTTGAAGATGTGGCAAAAATCATGAAAAAAATAACAAGTAAATAACTACCATTTGAGAAGCTTTGCAATATAGAAGCGTATCCGTGTACATGAGCTCATTTGATCTTCAACCCCACAGAACACAGGCAATCTGTCCATCTTAGAGACGAGTAAACTGAGGCACAGAGAGGTTAAGTGATTTGGCTGGTGTCAAATAGCAGGAAATACAAGGGGCCAGGGCTCCAAATTCTCTGTTTTGCTTTTGTTTTGTTTGTTTTGTTTAATGCTGGCTCATCTCTCAGATTGATCTACCAGTTTGGCTAGTGTTGATTTTGACAAGCAGGGGGGGTAGGTGGGGTGGGTAGAATCAAGGGGTTCACTTTGGGTCTCCCTCAAACCACCTCTGAGTGCTGATCAGTGAGCAGGTGTCCCCACAGCCAGGTCCTAAGTTCTTAGGGCAAAAGGTAAGTTTTGAGGCTTCCAGGAGGAGGAGGGGCCGGCTGCTCTTGCTGGTTGGAGGTCTGAACCTTCCATCTACAGGGCAACAAGGAGCTGTTCTTTCTAACTTGTTTGAACTGAAGTGCATAGACCCAGCTCCCTGGGACCCTGGCCACTGGTGGGTTCAAGGCTGGAGGTGGTGCCAGGCCTTGCGTTGGGGCTAGAACTGAGGTTGCTGGCTGTGAGGAGCCCCTGGGGGTAGGCAGGGCAGTCCACAAATAGGTATGGAGGTTCAATACGATACAGACTTCCAAGGGCTTTGGGCATCTCGAAGAGCGGAGCACCTGTCTGGGACTGGGCGCCTCTGCCTTCCCAGGCCATGGGGCAGGGGAGCATGAGAAAGGATCTTGAGAAGAAAGAAAACAAACAAACAAAACCTCTTGCATTAAAACTCTTGTGCTCCTGGTAATGAGCGGACTCTTCCGGGGTCTACTCGGAGAGGGTAAAGACGGCATCCAGGAGCTGGCCCGGCATGAGCAAAGGCAAAGGTGTTGGCAAATGTCTGGGGGTCTGCAGGCAGTTTGGAGAGCAGGTGACCCCAGGCCAAGGCAGGAAGTGGCCATTGGGAAGGCCGATGTAAGCCCACCTTGGAGCTGTGGAGGGACCAGCCCCTCCCAGAGATGGAGAGGAGAGCTCTAACCTGGCAGAAAGGGGTCGGTCCACTGGCACTTGGACCTTGCAAACAACCAGACCTGCCATGGCCAGGCTCATCAAGTGGGCACTTACCTTGCCTCTTCTCTGATTATTTCATATGCTTCTGCAACTGTCACCCTGAAACCCCAGGCTGGCCTTCCCCCAGCCTGCAGCTGGGCGTGTTATTTTGCTCCAAAAGCACAGCCCAGTACGGCTCCTTACTCGAGGAATGCAGGCTGCGGTCCTCCGAGCCGATGATGAAACGGGCTATTTCTGCCCCGGGGCATCAGCAGGCCTCCAGGCGCTGGCTCCAATGCACACAATTTCATGTTTTTAATGTTTCCCTAAACAAATGTTTTCCTTCGCAACTCGGGATATTTTTATTTGGATCTCAGTGCTGGAATCGTTTTAAAAACCATTCTGGATTGAAGCTGGACTCGTGGTTAGGGTCTGGCTAAGAGGCAAGCAATTTCGCACTCCCCAAGTTATCTATTACCCGTGGCCGATCTCGATGTAAAAATAGCTGCTGAGGCTGTTTGTTTAATCTGACTGTTACTTGACACCACGCGGGTGTTGCAGTGGGGACTGTTTGCCTCTTCCCCACCAAGAACACCATTTGGTTTCCCCCGGCCGGGTCTCTATTTAGGTGCGCTTCCCGAACTTCCAGTGTCTGGCCAGCTTCTGGTCACTGATTTTCCTCAGGTGGGCAGGTTTGTGGACAATAAGAGGTCTGGGTCTTGAATCCGTTCCCCTCTATCTTTGGGCCGTCTGGCTGACAAGGGAAGAAATTTTGGCTGCTGGGCAGAGCCGGGCTGCTGGAAGAGTTAGGGTTCTGTCCGGTTCCTGGGAGGCCTGAAGAGCAAGCCGCCGGGACTAGCGGAGAGCGGAAGGTAGGGTCAGATGCTTGTCTGGTTCCCTCGTGCAGGCTGGGAGGCTCAAGCTGCGGCCGGCCCACAGGGATGTGCACTCTGCACCGGCGGGGTTGGGATGTTGCTCTGTGCCAGGGCGCTGTGCAGGGCGGTGTGAGTGGCCAGGGGCATGTCGGGGGCTGAGTTTCTTCAGTGCTGGGTGTGCCGTGGTGCTGGATCGCCGTGTGGACTATGTGGGAACAGAGTACACGGTATAGACGTGTGTGACCTTGTCCTTCCATGCATCTGTCAGGGCGCTCTGCTCCCACATGGCTGAGCGGGTACAAGCCTTGGGTGTGCCCAAGGCACCGTGTTGTCAAATGGGGGCAACCCCACAGGTCCTGTGGCAGGAGACTGGCTCTCTTGTGTCCCCCAGTGCTGCGCCAGGCAGGATCCTACCAGCTGTAACAAAGAGGACAGTTGGTCATCAGGACATTCCGGCCCGTGGACTCGGAGAACATATGTGGCCTCAACAGGGAACCCGCCCACATCCCGGGGGTCCCCAACCAGACTCCTGCAGGGTGGGCTTAGCCAACTCTAAAATCATGTCTTCTTTTCCTTGTGGAGGAGAACTGGTCATTGAGAAGAGCAATATTGAATATGTGTGGAAATCTAAATAGCCTTTAAAAAATTATTATTTAGGACTTTATAACACCCCCATGGATATTGATAATGGAGGAGGCTATGCATTCGGGGGGCAGGGGCAGGGACAATATGGGAAATCTCCGTAACTTTTACTCAATTGCCCAATTTCGCTGCAAAGCTAAAACTGCTCTAGAAAATAAAGGTTATTTAAAAAAAAAAAAAAAGCCTAAATTTATGGATCATTTCTTTGAACGTATCTAACCCAATTATAACAAACAATATTTGAAGTAATATTTTTAAAACCCAAAATTATAGGAGTCCTGGAGAGTAGATTAAGCAAATGTTCATATTAAATGAAGTCTGATTTTCCTGCATTTGCGTTCCCTTTACTACAGTTGTTGGTAAACCAGGCCCGTGGGCTGGGCTCCTGGTTTTGTAAATAAAGTTTTATTGGCACACGGCCACGCTCGTGCATTTACATAATGTCTATGCTGGCTTTCACACAACTGTCCAGGCTGTGTGGCCGGCAAAAGCAAAACATTTACTATGCAGCCCTTTACAGAAAATGTTTGCTGACCCGTGTTGTACACGAACACTCCTTGAGATGGGTCAATTTGGTGCACACACAAACAGCAATGAACGTTCTAGCTTGTATAGCAGCCTGTGCGCTGGACCCTTCAGGACCCGTGGCTGGCTCTGGAGCTCCCTGCCCCTTCGTTGGGCCGGTTTTTCCAGTCTAGCTGGTACAGGAAATGTTCAGTTTGCCCCTGGGAGGATTAGCTTTGCTGTGGAGTGTGGCCTGGGCTGAGCAGGGCAGATTGCGCTTATCGGGATGGTCTATAAATAGACGTCTCCGGGTGACCCAAGTCCAGCATGCGTCTGCCCCTTGGTCTTCGGGAGGGGAATTATTGTGCCTGCTCACTGGTGACCAGAAGCTCGTCGGGATGGGAGCACCTGTGCCCGCTGGGAGGAAAGCCGAATGCTGGGTCCTGGAAACAGAGGGACTTGGATCCCCTGGGAACGCAGGAGACAGAGGTGTGCAGAGGAGGTAGGGAAGGCCCGATGGCCCCGAGTCCTCCTAGGAAGAGTATGTCCACCCCGATGTCTTTTCACTGGGACTCCAGAGAGTGACCTGGTGTTTTCTGCGTTTTGCTCCTGACCCTAAGGAAGCCCCGGAGACCCTTACAGAAAGGGGAAGCTCCACATCTAGAATTAGCCCTATTCCTCCAGGCTATGCCAGAAATCTCAGTAACTGAAACCCGCTGGCCAGTGGAGCCAGGCTTGGGCCATCGTCCTCCTTGGCTTTCAGGCCTTCACTCCACCTGCCCAGGATTACTGGAGAGACGAAAAGGGCTTTCAGAGAAGGCTGCCCAGTGCTGACATTTCCCAACAGGCTGCAGTGGTCTTGGTTTTATCTCCGTCTGAGGGTTCAAACCACATTTCACCAGATCCAGCCAACCCAGGGCCCTGTAACTCAATCTTATGTCTCATTTCGTTAGTTGGGAAAACCCAAAACACCTCTTAGTTTCTACTTGATCCCAGGGGTTGCAGGACCAGAGCTGGGGGTGCGGGGGGAGGGGGAGGACAAGAGATCATTCAAAGCCTTGGATCAAGGTCCCAAAATGGAACATGTGGAGCACTGCTGAGATGTGTCACCCCCAAAGTAAGTCATCGCTATCATTCTGGAACATTCCCTGGAGGGGGCTGCATGTGCGAGTACTACATGACAGCGGATGTCAAGGTCGAGACAGAGCGGGTTCACAGCTGGCCTAGGTCCCTAGGCTGAGGGCAGAAGGAGGCTTGGTGCGAAGCGTCTTCCCTTCCGAGCTGCGGACGCCAGAGTGTTTGGGAATCTGAGTGCAAGAGGGGCCAAAGTGTTAATGGACCATGAATGGAATGGCTTTCTCCCCAGGACTTGATACACCTCTCTTTCTCATAGGAAGGGGAAAGGGACCCTTCTGGACCACAGCCCATGAAAGTGGGGAGAAGGCCTTCCCTATGTCCTCCATGCTCTGCTTGGCGCTCCCTGGAGGCTCCAGGCTTGGCCCTCCCTGAGGACTGCACAGCAAAGGGCTTCCGAGCCTACGGAGAGGCAGGCTCCAGCTGTCAGTGGGAGTCCTTGGTTCCTTTGGGCCTCTGCACCCTGGATGCTGTTCCCTGGCCTCAGTGGGTCCCTTTTGTCCCTGAATGGCCCCTTCCCAGGTGGGCTTGAGCTGCTGAGGAACTTCAAGGCTGAGCTAAGAGAGGGATTTCATTTCAGCCATGTCCCATCTTAAAGCCTTCACCTGAAGCTTAAGGAAGGCAAGGGGAGAGAGGAAAGTGAGATTTGCTTGAGCTGCCCAGGGCTTTCCCTACTCCCTGCCCAGTCTAGAGGCTGGTTTCAAGCCTCTGAGCCCTGCCTGCGATGGACAAGTCACACTGGAGCTGCCCCTTGGCGTACCCTGGCTTGGGGCAGCCTGGCCACATGCAGCACCACCAGCTCATCCCTTGCCCTGGCCCTGTCTACCCCTCTCTGAAGCAGGTTAGCCCCAAAGGCTGCAGCAATCAAGGGGTCAAAATTCAGACCCACTGGGCTAAACCCACGGGTTCAGAGCCATTTCTCACCCTCAGGGTCCCACCAAGTTCACCACGGCAATCTGGCTGCGTTACTCCTGTATACAAAACACTTACGTAGATCTCTGGTTTTATTCTCACATCCAGCATGCAAGGTTTCCCCAGGTTAGTTCCAGCGATGGCCTAGGAGATGCAGGCATGGTTTTCGAGGGGAATGCCCGCCATACAAACACCGGGGCTGCTAAAGGTCAGCCGATGCCCGTTCAGAATGAAGGGACTGAGCGGTTTGCTCAGGCGCAGAAACCAGACGGAGAGGGCAAAGGTACAAGGTGGTTCCGAGGACAGGGAAGCCTCAGGGGTTCTGGGTAGCCACTGCCTCGCTTCTCTCTCTCTCTTTTATGTTGGGGAAAGGCAGTCGTCCTTGTGACCCCGTGCCCTGGCCCTGGCTTGAGCAGGTTGCGTGGTGGGGATGGTAACCACACATCGACAGTTGCTAGGTGTCAGTCACCTCACAGACACGAATTCACTGAGTCCCCCCAAGGACACCAGGAGGCAGGTACGACTTTAGCCTCATTTTACAGGTGAGGAAGCCGAAGCACAGGGAGGTTTTGTAATTGGCCGCACCCCCCCCCCACCAGCTAGTACAGCAAAGAACGAAGCCCAAGAAGGTCTGGCCTCAGTCCAGGCATTTCCCACTATGTTATAGCGCCCCCGTCTGGGGATTAGAAATGAGGCAAGCGACATTTAGTGAGCAACTACTATATGCTTTACATACATGAGCTTGCTCTGCAATTCTGTTGGCCGGTGTTAGTACCACAGCGGTAGATATGGAATTCCTTCCCAGCATGGTCTGTTTCAAAACCTCAAGGTCTCTAGCAGTGGAAGCTTCTGTTTATTGAGTCCTTACTCTGTGTCTCTTCTGGGCTCTTGATATTTTTTACCTCTACCCTTCACAACCACCCAGAGAGGTAGGGATAGTTACAGATGAGGGAAGGGAGGCTCGGAGAGGTGAGGGAACTTGCCCAGGTTGCAGAGGGCTAGGAAACGGGAGCATGGTCTGACTCTAAACTTTCCACTCCCCTCTGCTTGGTGCCCAGGCTGGAGCCAGCTGGGTGCCTGTGCACAGACTGGCAGCAAACTCCCTCCCAGCTGACTTCAAGCAAGCCCTGCCGGTGAGATCACCCTCTTCTCGCCTCCTGGACCCTGCAGCTCGCACTGACCTCTGCCTGTTATCCCCTCACAGATGACTGTCCCTTGGAGAGGGCACATTCGTGATTGGTCTCTGCACCGCACACATGCACGGCCTGCCCAGAGCCAGGCCTAGAGCCAGGCAGGCACAGCCCAAACCACCGTCGTTGACAACAATGAGCCCCAAGTGGCCCAAGTGCCTATGACTTGTCAGTACAACCTCCCGGAAAGGGGTCCAACCTCCAATTGCTCAAAACCTAGGGCAGCGGTGCTCCAAGTGTGTGGTCCCAAGACCAGCAGCACCTGTATCCCGAGATGCTGTGGCCCAGCCCCGATTTCCTGAGTGAACATCTCTGGGGTGGCCCAGAACTCTGTTTAACAAGCCCTCCGAGGCATTGTGAGAAGCAAGGACCACTGACTTAGGAAAGAAAGGGGAGACAAGAGTTCTTGTTGGTCTCAAACACAGTAGCAGATGCTCCAAAAGCTGATAATTTTTCAACTCATTGTTGAAGCCATTGTTCTAAATAACATTGCTTGTTGAAAGAGCATTTTTCAGTTTTAATTTTTAGAAGGATAGCCTGGATGGCCATGTCTGAATTCTTTTTCTTGCTGCTGTAAGCACTCCGTGAGGAATTCATGAAGAAGGAGGGATGTTTGTCAGTTCCATGACTGTGTCCCCAAAGCAGGGAAGTTCTCTCTTTCCTTCCGTGGAAGAGTTGGGCTCACAGCTGCCACATGGGTTGGAGAAAGGACAGCTGTCATCTACCAACCAGCCGTCTCCCTTCTACGTCCCAGCCTCCAGCAGGAAGTGAGGAGAAGGCCAGAGAGAGCAGGGCTCTGCTGTGTATGTGGGGTTGGGGTGGTGTTAGAGATTCCCAGTGGCTCCATGGGAGGCTCCTCCACCAGCCCAGATACACATGCCTTCCTGGTAGCCCACTTCCAGCAGTTGCCTTCTCTAGCTTTACTAAAGCAAATGCTCCTTGGTGGGAAGAGGAGGGTGTGGGAGATGGAAGAGAAGGTGCTAGGAGAGAGGTCTCCACCCCTGCTTACCCTGCGGGGACACCATGGCACAGGGAAACACCCGCCCCGTAACTCTCTCTACTTTGGCTGCACAAGGAGGGCAAAACCGTTTGGCACCGAGATTTGGGTCTGAATCCCGGCCCTGCCACTCCCTGGCTGCGTGACCTTGAGCAAGTTCCTCAGCCTCTCTGCCCCTCAATTTCTCCACCTCAGATTCCTTTGGCACGGGCCCTATCTAACTTGCGCAGTGGTTGTGACCACTGAGCGAGATCGCACGTGTGAAGTTCATGGCAGTTAGCAGGAGCTGGGTAAACAGTGCTGGCTCTTCCAGCTCTGCTTCTCCCCCTTTGCCACCCAGCCCTGTGGTGCCAGTTTACAGATGGGGAAATGGGGTCCGTAGACGGCGAGGGAGCTCTGCAGCCCCTCTGCCTTCTCGTGGTTCTGGGAGCCCTCCCTGGAACCTCCTCTATCTGCCCAAGCCTGGGACACCCCAGGGCTGCTTTGCAGGGGTGCCCCTTCCCGTATGGCCTGGCTCTCCTCCCAGGGGCTAGAGAAAGGATGGTTATTAAGGGACACCCCACTCTCAGCAAACCCAAGTGCCTCTGGGAGCCTCTGAAGCATCCTCTCTGGACAAGGCTCTCCAAAGCAGTGTCTGGGCCATTGGTTACAATTGTCCCTGCAACACCCACTTCATATTCCATAGGGGCTTCCTCGAGGACCAGGCTGCTAGATACGCCTTCCTATCAGCCCCAGGTTACAAAAACAAGACTGAGGCTCAGATGCATTGTGTGATTTGCCTGAAGTCCAACTGATTCCACAGCTCTTAAGTGGAGAGTCAGGTGTCCATCAGTGAGGGGCAGGGCAGGCTTTCAAGGGCTTGGCCCATCAAAAGTGGACTCCCAGGTGGAATGGGATGCAGGGGATAGAAGACCCCCTGTAGCCGTGGGTCTTAAAATGAGTGCCGGGGAGCCTTGAGGGTGAGAGCCAGGAGTGAGGGGGCCTCCAGGGCACCCAGGGGTGGGGTGATGCCGAGCAGAGGTTCTCAGCCTGCAGCAGGCATTTCAGAAGCTCCTGGAGGTACCTCTTTAAATGCAGGTCGCAGGGACCCTCTCCCTCTGCAGCAGCCTCAGGTTCAAGCCCTACATCGCCAAGTATTAAACACCTCTGGACTCGAGGTCTTCCTCTGTAAAGAGCAAGAGTGATCTCTACCTCACAAGGTTGTTTCGAGTACTGATTACATAATGAAAAATAGGAATCAGTAATACTGGAGTCTATAAAGTGCCCCTTATGCCAGGTGCTCCGTAAAAGGGGATTTCTTTTACTCATTCATTCAACAAATGAATGGCCCTCTGTGAGGCCCAGGTACTGTACGGGGACTGGGGACACGGCACTGAAGCAGAAAGGCAAGGCCTGGCCCGTGGACCCACCACCCGGGCGGTCTCCTCCCTTCCCCACAACGTGAATCTGGTCAGACCCCGCCAGCCACTGCGTTTGGGCCTTGGGTCTCCATTTCTCCATCCAGATGAGAGCCCAGTATCACTAAAAATAGGGCAGCAGCAAACAGAGCCTGATCAGGAATGCCTGGAGATTCTGGTCTAGGACAGTTAAAAAAAAACAACAACAACACACTGCAGACTCCAACTCATTATTGGATCCTGAAATCACTTACTACATTGCAAATTTTTTTTTTTTTTTAATGAAAGACTACAACAGAATAAGATGAAAATATCAGAGTGGTACATTTAAGCAGAGTAAGTTTTGCTTCATGAATTTTCCTTGTTTTATATAAATATATGTCTCTGAGCTCGTTGTATGCTGTGATGTAGATGTATTTCTTACTGTGTGTTGAGGGGAAAACAAGTGTGGAACCTCTGCTCCTGTGAGATATGTAGAGAAAGAGCGTGCACTAATTCCCTTGCTGCCCAGGGGCCTGCGTGCGGGTAAACTTCAGGGTCAGGATGGCCAGGGCTCACTGGGCTCGCTGGGCCTCCTTCTGGTGCAGGTGGCCCCCTGGCTGGGGAAGAGCCCAGGACCTGGTGAGTCCAATGGCTCCAAGCATCTGGAGACTTTCAAGCAGTGGCTGCCTTGGGGACCAGTTTCATGACCATTCCTTTGCTTAGCCTGCTCCAGCATGGGGAGCAGCCCCAGGTGGCTGGGGTGGCAGAACTGGAGTTGATTTTTATTGTCCCAGTTTCACAGGCGTAGGTAGAGGTGAAGTGACTTGCCCAAAATGACACTGCCTTGGAACAGGACTTCACCCAGGTCTCCAGCTCTTTCTACTGCCCAGAACTGCCTGGTTGGTTCCTATCTCATGTCAGTTCCTACTGTTTCCAGAATCCAGGGCAGGATGTTCCTGGGAAAGGTGGAAGGGATGAATGAATGAGTGAATGAACAAACAAAGGATGCTCCAGAGACTCTCTCCTTGCTTCTGTAAAGCAGTTCTCAGCCAGCGGTGATTTTGCACTGGGGGCCGTGGCAAAGTCAGTGCTGCCGAGGCTGAGAAGCCCTGTCATTAATACACAGGAGCAGATCTTTAGCTCCATTTTACAGATGAGAAAACTGAGGCTCACAGACTTGCTGTAAGTTAGCCAAGTTTGTACTCAGCGAATGCAGTGTAGCACTGGGACCTGGCCCAGATCCCAGTGCACTCATCATTTCAATGGCCCCTGTGTTTCTGAAAGAGCTGCATGTCCCCCTTCTGGCAGCTGCCCTGGCCTGGCCTGGCAGTGGTGTGGACTTTGGGTTGTGTCTAACAAGGAGGCCGAAAGGTCACAGGGCTGAGCAACGAAACCATTTCTTCCAGTTTGGCCCCTTCTCATTTCCCAGCCTTTCACCTCTCCATCAACTTCCCTATGACCGGCACTCACCCCAGCTCCAGGAAGGCACGAGGGAGGTGAGGGCAGAGCTCTTGGTGGTCGGATCTCTTCTGCTCCAATTTTACCTTTGATGGCAGCATAGATGCTCTTATAAAAGGAAACCGGGGCACCTCTAAGCCCACAAGAGGATCCAGTGCCCCTTGTCCAGGGGGGCACCTGGCCCCTAAGGCTGGTCCCCCAGCATCTGCAGAGAGCTCCCAGTGGAGCAGTGCTAAGAAGCTGGGCAGTGTTGGGCCTGAGCTCCTTCCAGTGGAAGGGAGCGTCCAGAGACGGCATTGACCAAGTCCAGCCCGTCTGGCCACCAGGAGCTTTTAAGGAGTGATCTTCAGCAATGCCCAGCCATCAGAAATGGTCAGAAACAGTGCTGCTGTTAGCTTTTGTGGAGTGAGACCCTCGCCCAAGGATCCTTAGAGAAGCAACTGCAAGTCCAATGGGAGCCTGCAGGATTCTGAGGCTCCGGGAGCTCATGTGCATGCCTCATCCCAACCCTGCTTCGGACGCCGGGTCATAACGGAAATCAGCCATGGAAATCGGTCAGTGCTGCAAAGCAGGGCTTTGGCCCCAGAGAGCAAAACACTGTTCTGTCCCCCTGGTCACACAATTATGAAACAGGAACGGGACCCAGAAGAAGCAGGTTGCCGGGTCCTGGAGCCCAGCCCATCTCTTCATCCCTCTCCTCCTCTCCTTGCCTCCATGCCTTGCTTCTCTGCTTTCCTCCCACAACTTGGTCCCCCCCTGAGTATGTGATGCCAGGTGCTGGCATCTTCCTGTCCTGGGGAGCGCTGGTTGGGTTAGGTCCAACCTTCCTTGTGCCAGGCTCCCTGGCCTCTAATTCCAGACACAGCCCCAGATCTGGGCAATGCTCAGAGATTCCTGAGGAAACATCCCATCCAGACACAGTGGACCAGGGACCCAGGCAGGAAGTGGGAGTCAGGCTGGGCTGAGCTCCAGAGAGAAAGCATCTCTGCCCCCGAGCTCTCTCCCAAGGGCAGCAGAACACCAACAGCAGCTGCAGCTACAGCTCACAGCCAGCTCTGTGAGCCTGGCAAGCCCAGGCAAGTTGATTTCTTCAGCCACATCCCTGGGATGTCCTGGACTCCTACATGCTGCAGGGTTTTGAGGCCCCCTGTACACGTGATGTGATTCAGGGGGGATTCAGACACATGCCAAGCCAGCGCTGCTGCCGGGGCCCCCCGTGCTAACCAACCACGTTCCTGGGGTTGGATGAAGGCAGCCTTGCCCTCTCCCAGTGCATGGAAGCCTCGGGGTCCATCTGAGAACCCTTGCCTTGCCCAGTCTAGCCCATAGGTTGGGGCCATTTAGGCGAAGCCAAGCCAGGATGCAAGCAGAACCCCCCACCCTGGGGTGCCAAGAGCCAAACCAGTGGAGCCAAAATGGCCAAACCAGATGTGTGATGACCTGTGCACAAAGGTGCGTTTTACGTGTGTAAGAGGCACTACCACTTAGACAGTGGAAACCTGTCTAAGACAATATGAGTGTGGCCCAATGCCATCCCTCAGTTCATTCCAGTTCCACAGGGAGAAGGCCCAGGTCAGCCCTGCCTCGGCTGTGTCTCCAGCACTAGAACGGGATGGCACGTAGTAGTGATCAGTTGTTGAGTGGATGCATAAAAGAGCTTCAAGCGTGGCTTCTGAGAGCCCATGTTCACCTCTATTAGAATATAAATGAACTTGAAATTTCTGATTTCCAAAAGTCCAAAGGCGTTACAAGGACAGAGCGATCATCGCATTGGGAGAGAGCTGGAAAGGAATCATCACGGGCCGGACAGTGGGGTCCTGGGGCCAAGGGCAGGTGTGATCCCAGCTCCAGCACTCTATAAGGGACAAGCTGCCCAGGTAGCTCCAGTTTCCCAGCCATAAGGTGTTAAGTGTTAGCAAGGAATGAATGAGGACAGGCACATGCCGCAGTGGCCCTGGACACTTGACACGAGTCTGCGCTCGTCTCCAACTGAGGAAGTTGATTTTGCCATGTAAAATGTAGGACATAGACAAAGACGTTCCCTCTGAAACAGCAAGCGGGAAGGCTATTGGGAATTGAACAAAGAGGTCAAGAGTCTGGCCCAAGACGGACCAGCAGGGCACACGTCCAGAGCAAGGCACCTGCCCGGTGTGGGGTGGGTGGCAGAAGTTGTGCGTACAATGTGTGTGCGTTCACAGGCTGGAACAAGCCGGCTGTGTTTGGTTTCACTGCACCAAACCGCTCCTCAAGGCAACCCCAAGTCAATGTCTCAAAAAAACACCCAGAAAGAGGAGGGGAAGAATCAGTTCCAATTTGTCAGGGCCTTCTGGGTGTGATAAAGCCAACCCCTGTCATCTCCACCAGCTTCCTGCTTCGCCTTTGCTGAAAAGTGAAAACACCATTCAATTAAGGTAATTAAATCTACCCAAAGAGCTAGAGCTCAAAAACCACACTACAGGCAAGTGGTCAAACCCGGCAACAAAGCAAATCTCAACAGCTTCCTGTGCAAAGACGGGCAGGGATGCGAGGAGAAAGGAGGGGCCTGCTTAGCAGCCGGAGAGCATCCCTCCCAGCTGAGCAAGGACTGGCCACCTGAGCCTCCCCAGACGGGAGGGACCCTGTGCTGCCCAGTTGCATTGTTAGTTCTACTCCTTTGGTTGTCGTGAAAAAGCTGAGCTGAGAAGATTCTTGCGAGGTGAATAGAATGATAAACCCTCCTTTTCTCCGTCAATCGTCAATTCTCCCTTGAGCTCCAGCCCAGGAGCCCAGGACACACCCTTCTGTGCCTGAACCCAAGGACCAGAGGGGTGAGGGTTTCATCCTGGAGAGAGTGTGGGGTGGTCAAGCGGTGAACCTGAGCTGAATCCCAGCCCCAGTTCTCTTTTCTACATGCTGTGTGACACTGAGCAATGTTCTGCACCTCTCTGTGCCTTTTTTTCTCCACCTAGAAAATGGTGACAATAAGACCTGTTGAACCCACCCCATAAGGGTCATGAGAATCGAACAAGATAACGGATCCCAGCGTGTGTGTTGAACCGCAGGGTAACGTGCAGATATGAGTCACCCCAGGATGGACTTGCTGGTTGGCTTCCTCTGACTGTGATCCACTTTGGGTCCTAAAATTTGGTGAGGACCTCAGCTTGCCGGATAAAAGACAAGATTTCCAGTGCAATTTGAAGTTCAGATAAACAGTGAGTACCTATTTTTAGTATAAGTATGGGACGATTAATTTGATAGAGAAATTTGACTAATACAAAGTATAGCCCAAATATGGACATACGTATACTAAAACAATGTTCATTGTTCTATCTGAAACTCATATTTCCCTAAGTGTCCTGTTTTTTAATTTACTCAATCTGGCAACCCGGCCATGCCAGACCGCCAACCGCTACCTCCTTTGCTGTGTCCTGACTCCAGGACCACCCGGGCCGGGGTCCCCAACCCAGCTCTGTCACTCAGCAGCTGTGTGACATGAAACATTCTGAGGCTCCATTATCTTGTCTCAGAACCGAAGCTGATGGTGCACAGCTGCACAGAGGAATAAGGAACTGGGGCCTGCCTGGGGCACCAGTCAGGGCTCTGGTTCTGTGGGCCCATCACACCTCCTCAGCCCCGGGGCTCAGATGAGTAGCTGTGTGTGGCAATCTGGATCAGGGTCCCCTGGCCACTTCCTGTCCTCACAGCCTGGGGCAGGCCGGCAAAGGTTGTGTTGCTTGACCTGTCGGGCCTGGGCTGGCTGCCAGCCAGGAGTCCCGTGGGAGTCGAGGAGAACGTGAGGCAGCAGAACTTTGGGTCCTGCATTCCCACACCACACACTCGCAGCAAACCTCTGTCATCACATCCTTGTGGCCCAAGAAGCGTACTCAGCAATGGCAGCTGAAAGCTTTGACCAGTGGCCACCATGCCCCAGGCATCCTGTCAGTCAGAGACGAACCAGGCCGGGAACCTCAAGGAGCTCAAAGCCTTCTTGGAAAGATGGATTCATAGCAGATAAAGTGGAATAAAGCAGCGCAAGTGATTTTTTTAGAACTCTATAAGGAATAGGAGAACAGAGGAGGAAGTGGTCAGAAGCTGGTGACCTGGGAACAAAGAGAAACATTCCACGCAGAGAGACTGCCGCTCCAAGGAGGCAAGCCAGGGCCCACCTTGGCCTGCAGGTCCCTCATCCAGGGCACCGCACGCCTGGCGGGAGCGGGGTATGGGGAGACTTCCAGCTTCCCCGCCAAGAAAGCCTTGAGGGTCATGCACAGCCATACGCAAGGGATCAGAAGAGAGAGAGAAAAATCTCTACACAAAGCAGCCTATTCCAGTCCATGATAATTCAACAGCATTGTGCAGGATGACATGGAAAAAGGCACCATGTGAGAAAACGTTTTGGAAGAGTCCGAATCTGTAATGACCGTGCAAAGGCTATTTCATTTCTCATGGTGACAAAAGGCTGACTCATGGGGGTGCTCCCTCAGATTTGGTTTGTTTGACATATTCTAAAACAAAAAGATGACCCTGGCAATGAGGAGAAGACAAAACACATCCTCAAGGGTAATCCTCCCAGCCTCTGGCTACTGGGGCACATACACGCCCCCAGTTTTCCCCAAGCATGTCTTCACTATGGTTGTGCCACCAGAGCCTTTGGCCCCTCCCTGATGGCTGAACTGGAAAACCTTGTCCATTCATTCCTGTTGGGGACCCCATTTCCCCTTGTGCACTCTAGTGCTTTGCAGAACCTGTGCCCAGCATCCAGCATCTGTGGATGGAGTGTTGAAAGACCAGTTCTCAGAGGGGCTGTTGAGCCTCCAGGGTTGCCTGTACAACACAGAGCAGATGCCAACACTTCACCTGCTGACACCTATAATTTAGGTATCGTATCAGTTAATGGCCATTTGCAATGTGGCTGTAACCAACACCCCAGTTAACGTACACAACAATTATTTGCTGGACGCTAGCCCTCCAGAGAGATTCAAAATCATTCCCCAGCTTGGAACACTGAGTGCCGTTAGAGAGACAAACAGGAAAATGACAAAGTCATGAAGTCACGTATTTCTCCCTGATGTAGATGCTATATTCACCCTGAAACTCAACCCTAACTTAACTGGCACACGCCATGGTGTGAGTGAACACCTTCCGCCATCCTGTGAGCTGGCTCTAAGGATAACTGCTCTGCCTGCTTCCTCCTTCCATCACAGGCAGATTTTATATGTTTTAGGGCTAGGAATCAAAAAGGAAATTAAATCCACCTGGATTCAAATTCACTAATTTGAAATGTATGATAATTCTGGAACTACTGGATTATAACTAACTTTCAGTTCAGTCCCACTAAGCCAGTCAATAGTGCGAATAACATCATGACAGAGGTGGAGGGATTTGCTCACTTTTTAACAGATATTTCTTGTGCTGTGCACTATGCCACAAGAGGAGATAGCCTGGAGAGCCAGACAGACACGGACCCTGCCACAGTGAAGCACCCAGGCTGTCAGGAGAGATAACAATTCAACAATAATCACCCAGTTAAATACTTAATTACAATTATAATAAGTACTTCAAAGGAGAGGAGTATAGTGGGCTGTAAAAGCAGGTAGCAGAGAGATTTAAAACAACCTGAGGAAGCTGCCTTATTGAAGGGGCATGTGAAGTGGGTTCTGAAGTATACATAGGAGTTAAGCAGGTAACAGGAGAAAGGTAGAATTAAAGAACTCCAGGCAGAGAGAAAAATATGTGCAAAAGCCCTGAGGCAGAAGGTAGCACAGCATATTGAAGAAGCTGGTAAACGTCCAGGGTAGCTGGAAAGCCAAGCATGAGGGGAAAAATAGTCCAAGATGAGGATGAAAAGGGAGGCTTTGTTAAGAGAGATTGATTGTCATTCTTTCAAACTGGAAAGCCATTGAGGGATTCTAAGCAAGAGGTTGACATGAACAGATTTGGTTTTTAAAAGCTGCTTCTGGGTATAGTGCAGAGAATGACTATGGACTCCTGCGGTAGCCCGAGGTAGACATGACAGCAGCTGGGACCACGCAGTGGCCGTGGAGATTAAGATCAATGTGCGGGGGGGCAAGAGACCTTTCAAAGATGAGACTCGTGGGACGTGGACATGGATCAGTTTAGGGGAGGCATGGAGGAGGGAGAGGCAGCGGTCACAGGTGACTCAGATTTCTGGGATCCTCAGAGGAAGAACTGGCTTGCGGAAAGGTCACGGATTCCATTTTAAATGTGTGGTTTTGTGGAGCTGTCCGGGGGCAGATGGAAACAGAGGCTGGAGCCCAGACAAGCTGCCTGGCTTGGACATGCCGTCAGTGTGTGTCTGCTCCTGGCGACGCTGGGTGTGGGTAAAATCGCCCAGCGAGACTAACAAGGGAGAAGAGAAGAAGCCCCAGGGCCTGGCGCAGAGGAAATCCAACCATCCAGGAGAGGAAGATAAGAGATGAACCGTTAGGCCGGGCAGGGAGATGGAAAGTGTGTGAGTCCCACAAATGAAGGTGGGAGAGCTTCCCAGGAAGATAGTGGCCAACGGTCTTGATTGAAGCTTAGAAGTTAAGTCAGATGAGAAACAACTTTACCCGTTGGGCGATCCACTGGGGGAGGGGAAACTAAAGGCAGACTAAATGAGTCAAGGAAATAATGGGCGTGAGGAGTCAGGAAGCATTTAAGAGAGCAAACTGATTCTAAAGGCCATAGACATGAATAGGATCTTACCGTGCCATGAATAAATATTCATTCTCATTTCTATATATTCATCAGGGCAGATTCCAAGACCTTCTTTATAGCACGATTCAACGATATGCCATTCTCCCTCACTCATGTTACCTGAGGGGAACTGCACCCTTTCACCTGAAAAATGCTCTTATGAGCCAGACTTTTCAGCAATTCGGGTTGGCTTCCGTCAAACAGCCCAAAGCAGGGAGCAGGGTGGTTTGTGCTGGCCTCTGGAGAACGTGTTTCAGCAGCAATGACAGTGAGTCTGTGACCCCCAGCACAGAGTGATGGGCTCCCTAAATGTCCACAAAATAAATGTACCATGTCCTTCTGCATCTCTGTCTCATCCACGTGTGACATGAAGTGATTTCATCCTCATCCCTAAATTGTACCCCGGTGGTGCTGCAATGGGCTCTCTAGTTAGTGACACAAATCTGAATTTCCCAGATCGTCTTAAAACCCAAGACCAGGGGTCCTTCTCAGTAGAACTTCTCCATCTTTCTTGCTCCTTCTTTTCTGTGCCTGTCTGCCCTCCATTAAATTTCTGGATGAAGACACCCAATTCAGAGCATTGCCACGAACGTTTATTCGGCTTCTGTGTTGGTGTGTTCAGTAAACAAGGGCAAATAAGACTCCCTTCCTGGACTCGTGGAATTTTCTTTCTAATTGAGGAGAGAATGAAGCAATCATCAATTCCTGAGACACATGGGTTATAATGTCTGGAAATACGGCATGAGCTATGGAAAAGGTGAACCCAGTGTGCGGTGGGGACACAAAGGACAGCCTCGAGGGCCAGGGACGGGGCTAACCGGATAGTGAGCAACACAAAGTTGCACTCCACAAATCTGAGTTATTATGATTGTTAATATTACTAATAAACCACCATGGACTGGATTAATATCCAGGAGTTACAACATGAGGACAGTCTTCTGGAAACCCCAATGGTCTGCATTTATAATTTGCATAGTGGATTTATTTTAATTACTTCACACTTCATTCTGAGCACTCTTAAAATTCTCTTGGGCAGCTTTTTGGTTCTTTTAGCTGTCAAAATAGATGCTCAAACCTCCTGCCAACAGTAAATTGAACAGTACTGCCTGCCGAGTGGATTCAAGTTCAGCCCACTCTAGTTCTCTTTGCTGCAAAACCTGCATTATTAATTCACATGGGAAAAGGGCCTTTGGTCCAATCTGACTAGCAAAAAATGATTCACAGCTGGGCCATTCATATTAGAAATCCCAAAGACTTAAAACAGGTTCCTAAAGATTTCTTGGACCAGAGACAAATTAATGAATATTGGAAGGGATATAAATCTATCTTGGTTTCCCCCAAAATGCCTGCGTTTGGAATTTTGTTGAGTTCAAGTATGAGAGCCAAAAAAAAGAAAATTTGAAAGCCAATTGTATTACTGACATTTAAAGATAGCTTTTGTACTGAACTCATGCTTGGCCTTTTGGTCCTTAGGGTTCTAATGAAATTATTTTTCTTCTTCTTTCTAGATGGGCAGCAATGACAGCGAATGTAATCATGACAAGAAGTTTTAAAACTACAGATCCTGAAACCCAGAAAGGCAGGCACCCACTACCCCCACTCCTGTAACAGGTATGTATCAACTCAAGAGTCGGCCCCTGGAAAAACCTTCGGTTTGGGCTACTCTGCTGAAGCTTCCATTGGGTATCAGGAGACTAGGGGATGGGAGTGGGGGAAGGAAGCCAACTTTATATCGTCCCATCTGAACCCAGGTAAATCAAGTCAGAATGGAAGAAATTATCTGAATGAAGTTAGCAAGAGGGAGGTCTCTCTTTTTCCTGAGGCAGAAACAATGTGGCTATCTTCTGAATACTCCAAACATCAGTGACCATCTTTTGTTACTGTTTGGAAGTATGACACGAGCCCAAGATCAGGTTGGGTTTTTTGGTCACACGCAACAGAAACAAAAACTGGACAAGTGAAGCAGGAAAGGATACGTATTACGAGGAAAGGGGAACCCTCGTGGACTCAAGGTGAGGGCTGAAGCTCCAGGCTGGGAAAGGACAAACAGGGTGCCTGCTGCTGCTGGAAAGCAGACTCCCTCCTTGCGTCACTCCAGGAGAAACAGTCCAGTGGGCTGGCCTGGGTCTCACGTCTGCACTTGGCCCTGAGAGGTCTCTGCAGGCTCCTTGACTTTCAGCCCCACCGAGACTGAACGCCAAGGGGAGAGGAAATTCCCCAAAAGGTACCAAGTGTTCTTACTTGAAGGAAGGGATGGAAGCAGAGTGTTTAAAAACTAACAAGTATCTGCTAACAGTAGGTGGTATTTAATTGACTGGGGGTGTTTACTTAACTCTAAGATTCTAATTATTTCTCTAAGGACGCTATTTCCATCTTAATGTGGAAGTAGAGAAACCCCATTGTTACTGAGTTCAGTCATTGCCGAGGTCAAAGCCCCAGCATTCGGGACACCAGGGAGTCAGAAGACTCCCTGACTGTATCGGTAAGACCTCAAGAACAGAAAACTTGACTTAAAATGTCCAGAGTCACGGAGGGCCCCCAATTCAGCCCAATAACACAGATTCCAGACGGGGGATGATTCTGGTCCAGGCTCACAGCCCAGCGGGGCCACAAGGACTCAGGAATGTTCCTCTGTCCACCAGGCCATCCTCAGCAAATTGGCCTTGAGTCATCATCGTTTGTCCCTCAGAGTTGCAAAATGGATGCCTCAGTGTTATGAGTTGAATTGTATCCCACCCAAATTCATATATTGAAGTCCTAACCCCTCATGACCTCAGAATGTGATTTATTTGGAAACAGAGTCATTGCAGATTTAAGTAGTTAAGATTAAGTCATTAGAGTGAGTTCTAACCCAATAGGGCTGGTGTCCTGATACACAGAGGAAAGGCAACATGAAGATACACGGGAAGAAGGCAGCCACCTGCAAGCCAAGGAGGGAGGCCTGGAATAGACCCGTCCCTCACGGGTCTGCCTCTGTCCTCAGAAAGAACCAATCCTGCCCACACTTTGATCTGGGAACCCCAGCCTCCAGAACTGTAAGATAATGAATTTCTGTAGTTTAAGCCATCAGTCTGTGGTACTTTGTTACAACAGCACTAGCAAACAAATACAGTTTCAGGCTCCACGATCTGTACTGAAGTGAGAAAAAGGGCACCAAGAGAACAGAGACAATGGGGACCATTCCCTTGATCAGAAAGGCAAGAGTTTCCCCAGTCGTCGGAATGCTTCCACCCCTGTGGCCAGAACTAGCTGTGTGGGAGTCTAAGACCATGAGCATTTAGCTTCTGCAGTTTTTTGAGAGGAAGTAGAAGAGAGAGAAGGGCGTGGGGACAGGGGCGAGGCTGGCCAGGAGCAGGGGCAGGGCGGATGCTCTCCCCTTTCAGGCGCCTTCTAAAAGGCACCTACTGTGCTTTCTGGGGGCAAGTGGCCCGATTCTCAAGGCAGGGCTGAGGAGTATGTAAATACAGGCTTTCCCAGGGCCGTCAGTGGTGCCTCATCAGCTCATCCAGTTTACTAGAACTTGGGGTCCTTTGCTTGCTCTGGCAGCCCCAACTCAGCCCTTTCATTCATAAAAATGAGTCAGCCTCCCAATGAATCAGCATCAGAAACCCACCAGAGTGCTGTGGTCAAGAGACAGGAAACAGAAAATCCCAAGGAAGGCTGGCCTCCGGGACCAAAACACAGCAGTGCTAGCACATCAGGCCCTGTGGGACACCTGGTGGGTGACCCTCTATGAGGAGCCAGGATATGATCAGGACCCCTGCCGTGCAGGCCCTACCACCCTGGTGGCACGTGTTCATCTTCCACCCCTTACAGCCTTGTTCAGGCCCCTAAGCTTACTGCTCAGGCCAGCCAGGCAAGGAGGGGAGCGTACGGGCTTGCCAGTTTCCTCTGCTGATGTGCCTGAATGGGGCCACTGTGTGACAGTGTTGCATCAGTCAGCTGCTAGAATGTTCACTGTGCCAAACGCCCCCAACTTGAGCCCACTCTAGGGTCTATACTTGTTCTTTTATCTAACTTTTCATGTACTCATGTGTTCATCCCCTGCCCTGGCCAGGCCTGTTCTAGGCATTGGAGGTGTGTACCCAATGGTAGTAATCAGGGTCCCAGCAGGAAGTAACATCCTTAGACAGAATCCAGAAGGCAATGCAATGAACCACCTCATACCTATTAGGATGGCTACTATCAAAACAAAAAGAGCAGAAATTGGAATTCTGTGCATGGTTGGCAGGTGTGTAAAATGGAACAGACAATGAGGAAAACACTGTGGCAACGCCTCAAAAAATTAAAAATAGAACTACCATATGATCCAGCAATTCCATCTCTGGGTATGTGCCCAAAGGAATTGAAAGCAGGGTCTTGAACAGATATTTGGACACCCATGTTCATAGCAGCATTATTCACAACAGCCAAAGGGTAGAAGCAGCCTAAGTGTCCACTGACAGATGAATGAATAAACAAAATATGGTGTATACATACAATGCAATACTGTTCAGCCTTAAAAAGGAGGGAAATTCTGACACATGTCGCAGCATGGATGATCCTTGAGGACATTGTGCTAAGAGAATAAACCAGTCACGAAAAGACAAACATTGATTCCCCTCATATGAGGTACCTAGAATAGTCAAATTCATAGAGGCAGAAAGTAGAATGGTGATTTCTAGGGGCTTGGGGAGGAGAGAATGGGGAGTTGTTGTTTAATGGATACAGAGTTCAGTTTTGCAAGATGAATGCACTTAATACTACTGAACTGTACACGTAAAATGGTTAAGATAGTAAATTTTATGTCATGTGTATTTCACCACAATTTTTAAAAAAAAGAAGAAAAGAACGCAATGAAGGGACTATCACAGAGGTGTAGGCAGAATTAGGGAGACCCCAGGATGTGGAGTCACTGAGGAAGTGACAGCCACTCTTCCGGCAGCCCCAGGGGGCAAGGGCAGCAGTGTTGCAGGGCCCAGTGAGAGTCAGAGCCCAGGGGAGGGGCTGTAGTTAGAGAGGACTGTAGTGTTGCCAGGACCCCACGCCACAGTCAGAAGCAGGAAGTAGGGGGACAGAAATGCCAGGAAGGCTGGCTCCCCCTTGATCCAAGCTCCCACCAGCACCTCCCACTGGCCACACCCAAGGGCAAGTCAGAGAGTGAAGGATCCCTGGTGAGGCAGGCTCTGGGGGACTGTGCCCTCTTGGGGTGACTCTGGGACAAGGGCAGTCAGCAAGCAGACAGCCTAGTGGCTCCTGAGCTCCGGGTTCTTACAGCCTAAGGAGGGGATAAGCAACAAAGAAGTACATTTAGTTTTAGATTGTGCTCAGTACCCCAAAGAAAATAAAGCAGGCCCTGTGAGAGAGAGTGAGGAGGGAACACCCTGTGGAATGCCAGGGAAGTTCACTCTGCAAAAATGACACGTCTGGACCTTAGGCACTGCATTAGTCAGGATTCTCCAGAGGAACGGAACCAACAGGATGTATGTACGTATACACGGAGGAAGAAGGAGATTTATTGTAAGGAACCGGCTCATGTAACAGTGGGACTGGCAAGTCTAATATCTTCAGGGCAGGCCAGCAGGCTGGACACCCAAGGGGGAGTTGAAGTTGCAACTCCAGTACAAAGACTGGAGGTAGAATTGCCTCTTGCTCGGGGGATCTCAGCCTTGTGGACGAGGCCCACCCACGCTGTGGAGAGTAAACCGCATTACTGACATTTGACCAAAAACTGGGCACAGTGGCCCAGCCAGGTTGACACGTAAGATCGACCATCCAGACCAGCGTGTCATGCGTATACGGAGCCGCTAAGTTGAATATCATATTCATACCCTGCACTTTTTCCTTTTGCAGAGAAAAAAAATTCCCACTTTGTAATTGCATCTGGTCATCGGGAAGCTCCAGTTTTGTGGGGAGAGGGCTGCATCCAACCCTTCCTAAATCATCACCCAGAAGCGCCCACTGACTGACAGGGACGCAGAGGATGCAGGGGAGTAAGAAGTGCACGGATGGCTTCAGCGACTCCTCGAGCATTGGCAGCGTGCTGGACGATGCAGACAGGGAGGTGAGCAGCCTCACAGACCGGGCGTTCCGGAGCCTGTGCATCTCAGAGGACGCGTCCTTCCATGACTCCGACCTGGCCCTGTCCCCGGATATCACTCGCCAAGTGTTCGGGAATTTTCACCAGAGAACGGTGAGCCATACCCATCGGAAAAGCGGCATTTGGAGCCAGTTACCGTCCCAAGGCACGGAGCATGCCGGCTGGGCGGCCACGTTCCAACAGCTGCCCAAGTACGTTCAAGGGGAGGAGAAGTATCCCAAGAGCAGCCCCCCACTGACACCAGCCCAGAGGAGACTGGAAGTGCCCGTTTCCGGCCTGAGGAGCAGCAACAAGCCTGTTTCCAAAGTGTCGTCACTGATTAAATCTTTCGACAGGACTGAAAGCCAACGTTGTGACAGCAGGCCTCCTACCAGCAAGCCTCCAGCTCTCAAAAATCCCCCCAAATTTGCTCCTCTTCCAGAAAGCGGTGTCAACTTCTGCTTCGATTCTGCCATTTTGACGGTCAGGAGGGTGCCTGCTGAAGTCTCCAGCACCCATAAGACCAGCCACCAGCCTGGCAGGAAGCACGGACAGCAGGAGTCCCCCAAGAATCCTGAAATGGCCTGTCACGGCCCCAACAGCTTCCTCCCAACGCCCGAAAACGCAGCCAACTCATTTGAGTCAAAGTTCCCCTCTCCGGCCCACAGGGCAGCCACCAGCGAGACTGGAAGGGGCCAGGAGTGGGCTCGCAAAGGGACCTTTCTTCACAGTGAAAACAGTGCTTTTGAGTCATGGAACGCCCACCAACCCAGGCTGCCTGAGAGGAAGGATGCTGCTGACACTGTCACAGAAAGCAAGGCGCCCAAGCGTTACGAGGACACGCCCTTGTTAAGGGAGCCCCCGGCCTCTGAGCACAAAGCCTCCCCCTGCCACCTCCGGGCCGGCTGCGGTCAGGAAGAGAACAGGCTGGCCGCAGGGACTCACTCCACATCTGGAACCTGGGGATCTAGGGATCTGGGAGCCCAGGGATTTGCTACGGAGGGAAAAGCTTCCAGCTCACAGCCTGAGCCTCCATTGAAACCGACCCATGCCCCCTGGAGGAAACCAAAGTCTGGGAAGGGAGGTAAAGAAAGTCTGCAAGATGCTTCAGAAGAGAAGAAGCAGACCAGCTGGAGAGGCCCAGCCTTGTATACAAAGCACAATCCCCAGGGGCAGTTTCCAGAAAAGGATGCCCTCGACACGCCTGTGGACCCCCACGAGCATTACGACCCTCCTTTCAACATCAGTAAGCTCCTGACCCCTGTCATACCCAACCAGCACGTGCTGGAGTCCTCCAACAGCCAGCCAGCAGAGGTAACCCCATCACCCACAGGACAGCTAAACGGATACCAAGAGAAGGAGCCCGGTGAATGTCAGTCCTGGGACAGTTACAAATCCAAAGCCCCCAGCCTGCTGTTCAACCTCAAAGATGTGCGGAAGTGTGTGAAGAGCACGTACAGTCCCTCACCCCTCTTGAAAGGCCCTGATGAGAAAACCAGAGGCAAGCAAGAATCCCTGAGCAACGGCGGCCTCCTTCCCAACGGGCTCGAGGAAGGCCCTCCAGATGAGCTTTCTAAGGAGACACCAGCTGATGCCCCTCCTGTGTCACTCATCAGTACGCAGAAGGACCCCAAACCTGACCCCGGTGCAGCCTCTGCAGACAACTACCTAACTCTCACCTCGCCATCACCTAACACCAAAGCGCCCTTCTGTGTCAATGGCGAGGCCGGCGACAGGAACAGCTATGAGAAGGACGATGCCAGTGGAGAATCGGCGATGGGGGCTGCCAGGCCCAGCTGGCGTCCAGACTCCAGGGAACACTGCCCCAGGAAACATCTGTCTCTGAAGCTTTGCAGTGGAGACCCTGAGGCAGGGAAGGCTGCGGAGACCCCAAAGACCTCCGGCCTAGAGGATGGATTCTTGAGATCCGTCTCTCAAGATACAGAACCCGAGAGAGAGGCAAGGCTTCAGAATCCAAACTTCAACCAGAAATTCTCCCCAGGGCCCCTTTCTCCCGAGGAGGAAGATGTGTTTTACAGTGACAGCCAGTCTGATTTTATGCCAGGCCTCAAAAGTAAGAGCAAATTTAGCACCAGCTCTTCAGATCAGTCCTTTGCCTCGTTCGAGGACCAGCAGAAGACGTGGTTTGCCGAGAGCCAGCAGGAAGAAAGGAGGAATGACGTGAGTGTAGGCGACAGTCAGAAGGATGAGAAGGAGAAAGTGATGGAGGAAGATGAACTACAATACCACACCTTGAGTAATGGGCACGCATGCATGGAGGAGCACAGCAAGTGGGAATCCTTGCAAGGAGAAGAGGAAAGTTTGCCAGAAGGTAGCCCTGGGAAGGCGTCGAGGGAGGAAGCTAATTTCAGAGGCACTGGCATTGGGGGAAGTAAGGATACAGCTCTTTCACATGCCAAAGACCTAACCCCTTCACCATGTTCCACTTCAAACAAGCACATACTCTTTGCAATTAAAGACAACACCCTCAGGGCCACCCCCGTGATAAAACCCATCATGCTGCCCCTCCTGAGATCCATGTCCTCAGATTCCTTGCTGGGCACTGGCCACAAAGAGGAGGAACTGCCGAGGCCAGGCTGGGGCAGGGATGCTGGTCTTTGTGCCCCCGACAGCCGGGAAATGCCCAGCACTCTGCCACCCACCAGCGTGCAAGGCACACACTTGAAGGGGGCGGCCTGTGAGGCTATGGAGGACCGCGGGTGGGGTCCCAGTGCAGCCAGGTCAGAGACGTCCCAGGCAGCCCCAAAGGGGTATGTCCCATTTCCTCCACTCACGGGAGAGGGCCAAGGGTTGAAGCCAGCCCGAGAGGCCGTACATAAAGTCGTGGCCAGCAATGGCAAGAGCAGTTCCATAGACCAGGGGAAGCTGGATGCTCCAACGTGCATCCCCACGATTGCTTTGCCAGAAGGCGACCTGGAAGACCAGCCACCCCTACAGAAGCTTGGAACCCGCTGGGAAGAGCAGGCACAGGGCTTCCAAAGTCACTTTTTGTCTACACCCAGAGCACAGCCCCCGGGGAGAAGACTGGTCCCTGGTGAGCTAGCAGCTTCCCCCAGCGCCAGCTCCCTGGAAGAGAACAGTGCATGCTCCCCTGCCACCAGCAGCATTTACGATGATGCTTACCAGGCCCCCAGTGAGCCCAGCCTGCTGCCAGGGGAGCCTCCCCGCAGCAGCCCCTGGGCCAGCTCCCGTCCTGGCAGGGTGGCGCAGAGGGAGGACCTGACGCATGCCCTCACGTGGGAGCCCGGCTCCGACCCCCAACTGGAGTCATCAGCAGAAGACCTCAGGACACTTTCTCCAAGAGGCTCCTTGTTGGACGTGACCACCAGCTCAGCTGGCCTCCTGGAGAAGCCAGAGCCTCCTTCTCAGCTGGAGAGGGCGGCTGGCAAGCCTCCAGCAGTACCACCCAAAACAGAGAAGGCCCTGCGGCGGGCCAAGAAGCTAGCAAGCAAGAGGAGAAAGACCGACCAGCCACAGGAAAAGCATGGCGAACGCCGGGAGGAAAAGCTGCACCCCGAGGACTCAGAGCGCAGGCCACCGTCCCTCGGAGAGAGGCCCCCAGCCAGGTTCCCCGTGGTCCGTTCCCTGCCCCCTCCCGTGCGCCGCCACTCAGTGTCTGCCTTCTCAGAGCCGATCCAGAGGCGGCCTGGGGGCTCCCAGTCCCTTACACCCCTGTCCCCTTACCCTGCCACCCAGAAGGTCCTCCAAGACCCCCAATCTGGAGAGTACTTTGTCTTCGATCTGCCGCTCCAGGTGAAAATCAAGACATTCTATGACCCAGAGACGGGCAAATACGTCAAGGTCTCTATCCCATCCTCTGAGGGGGGTTCCCCTGAGCCAAGCCCGCCAGATGCCCTTGCTGCTCCCTACGTGCTGTACCCGGGCTTCCGGCCCCTGCCTGTGACAGCCTTGATGCCCCTGCGCTGCTCCTCTCAGCTCTCTGCCCCCACCTTCCTAAGGCAGCGCCCTCACACCAACGAGGCAGCTGGCCCCAGGCCCCAGAGCGCCCAAGATGCTGGCCTGCAGCTGGCCTCTGAGCCTCCCAGTGACCCCACCCAGCACTCTGCAGGCCAGTGCCCCGAGGGGCGCCCCCAGAGCCCAGGGGAGGAGGTGGGAGATGCTCCAAGACTGCATATCATCTCCACTAACGACCTAGAGGACTTTGCCATGGAAGGCATTTCTTGAGAATCACAGCAGACTAACCCACCCCCCGATAAACCCAGAAGAGCTTACTTCTCCCTCCCCCAGAACACACACACACACACACACACACACACACACATCAACTCATACTCAGCCATCTGAGATCCCTAAAGTTTCAAAGGAAGTGGGGATCCTCAGAAAACCCGACCTGCAGGACTCCGCAGGGCTCCCCTCCCTGGGAGGGCGCTGCTCTGCTCTCGTAACAAGTCCCTTCTGAGCCTCCTCCTGGATCCAGGATCTGCTCCACTTCTTCTCCCCTGCCTGCTCCCAGTTCTCCCCTGGCCCTGCCACCAGGGTGGGTCCAGCCTGATTCCCTAAGAAGCTGTCCCCGCCAGCATTCCACCCACTCCTCCTCAAGGGTCGGCTCGCACAGTGAGCAAACCCCAGGGCCCCCCAGAAGCACTGCGCCGCGCTGAGCCCTGCCCGGCCAGCGGACCGCCCAGTACACCCCCTCCTAGGTCAGGTGTGGCACTCGGTGGCCACCCCACCCTCGCTCAGACACAGCAGCCCTTTCCAGCTCACCTTAGGGGGTAAATGGCTGAGGGCTGAACCAAGGCAATCTTGCAGAAATGTTTAGTTGAATAGAATGGGGTTTCTTTACTGAGGAAACTTTCCTCTGAAGGCTGTTTTCTGACCACCTTGTAAAACGTGAAACAAGTCTGCAGACGCGGTTCTGTCCGCGGGCTCCTGTCTTTCTTCTGTGCGCAGTGGTGGGTCTGTGAGTAAAGTGTCATGCCTTCCAGGCCTCCCCTCGCGACTTGGCAGCCACCCAGGGTCTCCACTCTGAACAGAGTGGCCTCGACACCCACCGCGGTCCCAGATCCCTGCTTGATCCTTTAACACCTGTCCGAGCCTTCTCGGGCCAGGCTCTCCACCAGTGCTGGGGTGGCAGAGATGAGCAGGACCCACGTCCGCCATCGAGGATGACCTGAGACCTGAGTCAGGCCCTGACGGTCCCGATTTAATGACCCATGCTCAAAAGGAAATCATGTTTCCCCCAGGTCCCTCTGGGAGTTGGAGGGAAGTATCTGAATCAACTGAGGGGAACAGAGTGCAGTCACCACCTCTGCACCTCTGAGAGCAGTGAGGGTCTGTGAGCAATGCCCACTGTGGGCAACGTGCTGGGAAGGAAACAGACCGGCCTCGTGGGCCTCCACCCGGGGCTTCCGCTGAAGCCTCTTAATTCTTGTGCTGTGGGAAACACGGGCTAGAGTGCCTTCAGCCTTGTTTAGAAGGGGCAGCTGTCAAGGCAGCTGTCAGGACTGCACTGCTCACGTCCCAGGAGACCACACAAAATGTATCACCCTGGTCCTTTTGGCCAACATGCCATTTCCAGGCTGGGAAGGTGGGGAGGCACCCAGCTCATCACGTCCCAGACTCGTGCAAATACTGGGGTTTTGAAGATATTCTGGGTCGTAATTTGGATTCAGAATTTTACACCTGTTTGATTTTCCCAAAAGTGCAGCCACACCTTAATTTCCTTCTGAAAATGTTACACAAGTCCCCCGGCCTTGGCATAGCTCGTCTACACCTGGTGAGTCAGCCGGATAGTTGGCCAAGAATTCAGGTAGGCCATTGTCTGGGAAGTCTGGTTCGCACGAGTCACTCACCGGGATGCCAGTGAAGCGAGCTGGGACCTTGGCTCTGCCACCAACTCACCGAGCATCCTCTCACCTGTTTTCATCTTACTCAAATAAGAAAGATAATATCTCATTTCAAAATTGTCAGGGCCCAGGAAAAGAATTACCTAACAAAAAAAGAGTCCCCCGGTTAAAAACTAACCATAGTTACAGGAATCACAAGGAAAAATATACTTTACATAAGAGGAGTTTATGTTTGAGGACCAGTCATCTTCTGTCTTAGAAGCAATACGAGCAAGGATATTGAAGGAGCTAAAAGCATAAAGATAGATATTTGGAGGTCAAGGTCAACTCCCCAGTCCTCTTTGCTCCTGTGAATGTAAAAGAGGAACAGGACATCTGGCAGAATGCAGCACCCACTCACAAATCTAGAATAAGGACTCCTTGGACACCTGGCTCTCCAGCAAGTCAGCTAGAGGGAAGGCTTCCATCACTTAAGCAAAGTACCTAAATTCCTAAAAAGCAGATAATGTCTCCAGGGGACAAAAGTCATTGAAGACCAACTCATTTGCAAATGAGTTTCTTTCAGTTTCTTTCTGTTTGGGGTTGGGGGGAGTCATTTATGCCTCCTTCCTTCCTCCTCCCCCCTACCCGGCCCTCTCCCTCCTACCCTCTTTTTTTCTCTTCTTTCCTCCCTCCCTTCACAAACATTTTCAGAGTCCCTGTGCTGTGCCAGGTGCTACACTGGGCACCAAAGATACCATGATAATAAGATCTGATCTCTGTGCCCAGGGAATTAAAATCTAACAAAGAAAGACAATTACAGTCCCACATGGTGAGGGATGTAATAGGGTGGCCTGAAGAGCATCTGACTCATATCCTGGGGGGAAAAAGGGCTTTCCTGCAGGAATGACACCTGAGCTGAGCCAGGAAACACAAAGTTGTGCATCAGCTTGTGAAGAAACAATTTCCCCCCTTTAATCTGTCTATCAAACAAAAGTGACATGTACTAAATACTAATAGATCTGTCTTGCCATATCAAAGTGTATTGGTTTAGCTAATTGTTCTTTAGCATTTCTAATCAGCACGAGCATAGAACCAGTGTAGCCTGGCAGGATAGACCTTTGCTGATATGTCCTTCAACTTCTGAATTGAAATTTCACTCATCTGAGTTGCCCAGAAAAACCACTGTTTCTATCATTGTGTTTAGTAGGATAGTGGTAAGAATTGTGAACATATTGTTTGTGGAAACTGTAGGTAAAGACCACGCCTACATCTTCTGTTTACTATGAGTTATGGCCCTTTACTATGAGTTATGGCCCTTCCAAGTGTCTCCTGGGGAGGGGACATAAACGCAGAGCACCTCGAGGGAATGATCAAAGGTCCTGGGGCTGCTCAACGGAAAATGACCAAGAGCTTACACTGTCCATCACACAGGCTGTGCCAGCCCCTGACTGGGGAGATTTGAGCCTGGTCTCAGACCTCACTACAAACCTATGAGAGGTACCCTCATTAGCTACATGTTACTGTAAATCAGCAAAGGTACTGAGACGTGGAGTAACTTCCCATAGTCAACAGTCACCGAGTGAGGGGCCCACACAGGAACTCAGGTCTCTCTCACTTCCAGGCAGGCACTTGAGCCCCCAGTCATGCATCTCTAAGTGTGGTCCGTAAACCAGCAACCTCCACATCACCAGGGAACTTGTTAGAAATCCAGAACCTCCATCTGCATTTTCAAAAGATTCCCCAGTGATTTGTTTGCACATTAAACTTTGAGAAGTGCTAGCAGCTCCTGCTTGGCCTGGAAAGGAGAAGATTTAGGGGAAACAAATCGATATCTTCATGTCTCTCAACATCACCGTGGGAGGGAAGAGAAACTTACACGTCTGGGTGGGAGAGTTGCAGAGATGCTGATTCACACTGACTATGAGAAAGGCATCTCTAATGACCACAGCTGTCTCCACGTGGCACAAGTGGCTTGGGGAGAGCTAAGCTCCCTGTCATTGGAGATGTTCAGTAGAAGCCAATGACCCCTCTCCCAAGACAGGGATGGATGCCGATGTCAAAGGGGGCCTAATGCCAGCTTTTGAGACCCCAGGCTCCATGTGGGACTCCAGCATGCCGATGTCATGAATCCAAAGTCTACACAGGGGATGGCCACGTGAGTGAATCATACGAGGGAAATGACTGCACATAAAAGGGGAACTCTGGGCAAAACCCAAATTCTATGTATGTGAAAAGCATGTGGGCCCAGAGAACAAACACCCTGACACTGGACACAGTCACCTTGTGTGGTCCTTCCACATCATTGCCATAAGTGGAGCCCCTATCTCTACTCTTCCTTGCACTGGTAGCCTGTCGTGTACCTGTGTTAGGTATATACCTGAGGGCCCTCCATCCAGCCAGGTGACCCACTGTATGGGGCAGTGTGATTTCAAGAGGCCTCCCCATCTGTCCTGATCCACACACGTTGACCACCCTTCCCCTGCCAAGTTTGCTGACTTCCCCGAGGGTGGATACCTTCTGATGGAAACCTTTTGACCAATGTTCAATATCACTAGGGATGTTCAAATCAAAATCATAATGAGGTGTCACCGCATACCCATTAGGATGGCTACTATACAAATTAAAAAAAAAAAAAAAAACAACCAGAAAACAGGTGTTGGTGATGTTGTGGAGAAAGTGGAACCTTTATGCATTACTGGTGGGAACGTAAAATAGTGCAGCTGCTGTGAAAAACGGGATGGCTGGTCCTCAAAAGGTTAAACAGAATTACCACGTAATCTGAAAATTCCATTCCTAGGTATATATACAAAAGAACTGAAAGCCAGAGTTCAAAGAGATATTTGCATACCCACATTCATAGCAGCATTATTCACAGTATCCACAAGGTGGAAGCAACTCAAATGTCAATCAACAAATGAACAGACAAACAAAATGTGGTATATATGTGCAATTGAATATCATTCAGCCTTTCAAAGGAAGAAAATTCTGACACATGCTACAACATGGATTAACGTTGAGGACGTTATGTTGAGTGCAATGAGCCAGTCACAGAAGGATAACTACTGCATGATCCCACTTTTATGAGGCACTGAGTAGCCAAACTCGTAGAGACAGCAAGTAGAATGCTGGTTGCCAGGAACTGAGGGCAGAGGCGGTGGGGAGTTGATATTTAATGGGTGCAGAGTTCCAGTTGGGGAAGGTCAAAAATGTCTAGAGTTGGATGGTGGTGAATGTACTTAATGAACACTTAAAATGGTTAAAATGGTAAATCTTATGGTGTGCAAATTTTGGCACCATTTAAATAAACAGAACAAAAAAAGCCTTTGACCAGCACAAACATCCCATTCACCCTGACGCCCCAGCGCAGGGTTGGAGGTTAAAGAAAACGCTGCCCCTGGTGTGGCCAAGCACAGGCTGGTCTCCACCGTCTCCTGGAGACAAAGGTGCAGGGTTCGGGATCACGGTGGGTGGGCCTGCTCAGATCCACACTCTCATGATGGCAGAGCACCTACCCCTGACTCCACAGAGGAAGATGGAGGAAGAGAAAGCTCTAGGGTCCTGCCACCCACACCAGGTCCCCCTCTTCTTGGCTCCCATGCTCAGCAGCCTGTGCACGTCCCCTGGTGGCCCAAGCCACAGTCCTGGCCGCTGTCCCCACTGCTCCCAATCTCTTGCCCCCAATTCAATCAGACCCCAAATCTGAAAATTCTCCCTTCGGACATCTATCAATGAGCAGCCGTCTGCACCGCGTCACCCCTCAACCCCACTCAGAGCACCCTCACTCCCCCCACTCCCAAGGTGACTCCCTTCCAAAACAAGGGTAGTCCAAGGCCCTGCCTGACACCCCAGGGCTCCCTGCTCACCCCAGCAAAGAGTCAGGCTCCAGAGAAGGACGTGCAAGGCTGCCACATGCTGGGGACCCCCATCTTCTCCGGGCTCATCTCCTGCCTGTTCCTACAGGTCCTTTGGACTCCCACCAACTTGAGCTTCTTTGAGTTGACCAAATGGGCCATTTCCAGCCCCTCCGCACGCTCTTTGACTCCTCTACAAGAGACAGGCCTGTGTCTTCTCACCCACCGGCTGTGCCCCGCAGAGTGGAGTCAGTGTGCAAGTCGAAAGTCAAGTCAGAAGGCGCCATGCCACTTCCATCGGTCCCCTGGAACGAGTGCCCTGCGAGTCCTCAGCCACCACAGGGCAGTCCACGTACCCTGGTTCACTCTGCTGTGGAGAAGCCCACCCTGGCCCACGTGGAGGGGGCCTGGAGAGGCCCTGAGATGACACAGAGAGAGAGGAAGAGATCCACCCCCTCCTGTTCCAGCTCCAACTTCTGGCTGCCCAAGCCAGTGCCGCCTCACTAAGCCATTCCCAGATTCCTGACTCACAAAGCCATGACAAATAACAAGGTGATTGCTGTCATTTGAAGCCACTAAGTTTCAAACTTACACAGCAACAGGTGACTGGAGCCCTCTCCTTCCCCAGCCTCCCTACCCTCTCCACGCTCACCTTCTCCCGGGACCCTCTGGACCCTCCCCTCCCCACCAGCCTGCTCCTGCCCACTCCTGTGTGCCTTAAGGTGCTCTGCCTTAGACCCCATCTTCTCTAGAAGGACACCCCTGACGCTCTAACTCCTGACCATGCACCTCGCTTTCCAAGTCCACCAGTATGTTGTGTTTCTCCCATCCCAGCCCATGTTGTAATTGTCTGTTTAACTGTTTGTCTATCTCGCCCCCTCAATGCTCACTTTTGGAGGGAGGTATCTTGCCTGTCCTCACTCATCCCCAGCAGCTAATATGGTGCCAGGCCCAAGGTAGGCCATAGGTAAAGATCACTGAATTCCATGGAATTCTTATTCTAAATTCTAAAAAGGGTCTTTTGGGAAAAGAAATCCATGTTATTTTGATCTTATTTCCTCACTTTCCAAACTGGTTGTTAATACTAACTAGATGAGTTAAGCCAGTCCCACACCAGAACAGGCACTCTACTCCCCTGATCCTGTGAGATGTGCAGCTGCGGAGGCTGTAGCCCCACAAATGGGATCTCAGGCACCCAAGGCCCAGGAGCAGATGTTCCACGATGTAACCCATAAGTCAGCATTCACACTTAACTAATGTTCTTTGATGAGAAATTGCAGGCCTGCTAACAGAAGGAGGCCAAAAGGGTTACCCAGGACTCACAACAACATCCAAAACCCAAGTTGGAACCAAATTATTATTTGGTCTTGTGATGATAAAATGATGAGCACATTAGGCAGGTTGTATTAAGTGAAAGTGGTGAGTGTACCTGAATTCTATTTACTGACACAGAGAGGACTCGGCATCAGACCCCAGTCTTCTGAAGTATTTCATCATGTTTGACTGCCAAGTGGTAAGGCCAGGTTAGTGCTGATGGGGCTTTAACCCTTAAGTCACCTAAGAAGAATCAAGGGTGCCCTCCTTTAGGACAAGGAGCGTAAGTTAAGCCGGTTATCTCTCTTCTCCTCTCCCCTCAGTGTCTACAGTTCCAGAGATGGAGAAATAAATATTATTACAAGAAAAAAAATGGCTCTGAAAGGTAAATAACATCACCACCTAAGGTGTCCACACACCCAGGTTTAACTCTCTAAGTAGGGTTTGAATATTATCAAGCATGGAAGAGCTTTAGAAAATTCTGGAGGAGACACTGTTTGACATCTTCCCATCTCAATTAATTTCTCTATGAGTTTTTGAAACAGGCTGACTCTGAAGGTTGCTGGGAAGTCAGATCAGCCACTAAGATTTTCATGTTGCCAAAAGTTCCAACAGTTTCCTCTATGTTCTTGAGGCTTCAAAAACTTAAAACTAGTTGACCCAGGTAAGCACATTTGTTAAAGGAACACTGACCATGTTATCTTTTCTGAGAACATGTCCAGCCCCAGGGGAGACCTTTCCCTCTTATACTCTGCATGGCAAGGGGGAGAGGGGGCAGGGCAGAATCCACCAGAAGCCAGGAGGGAGGAAGGAAGAAGCCATATGCTATCCCCTCCAAAAATGTCTACCACATACTTGAATCTAATCTGAATCCTCCAGGCTGTTAGCAGAAGATGCTAAGAGAAAGGGTTTTTCTAAGTAAATCTGAGCTCATGTTGATGGCCCTGGTCTAAAATAACTCTCAGTGCAACTCCCTTCTCTCTGCTACTTGAGCAGGGACTCCAGCAAACCAGAAGAGATGTGTCCTTCCAAGGACATTGGAAACATTGGATGTGTCCTTCCAAGGACACTGGAAAACACTGTATTCTCTTAGTACAAAAGAAGTTTTCAGAAGTTGATCATAATTGCAAAAATTAAGGTAAAACAAAATAAATTATAAATCAGTAGAGTAATTGGAATGTAAAATATGGACTATTCCTACAATTGAATATCATATGGCAAGAAGCATGAATAAACTTTACGCATAGAAACACAGATGACTCTTACTGGCTAAATGTTCACAGGACTAAAATCAAGTCATAGAAAAATAAAAAAAAATTTTTTTAGAAAATAGTAACTGATATCAATCAAATTAGAACAAGGAATAAATAGAGACATTTCATTATGATGAAGGAGCCAATTAGTCAAGAAGACATAACAGTCCTAAATGTGTATGTATCTAATAACAGAGCTCGAGAGTACAGGGAGCAAATGAAAGTCACAATGAAATGATAATGGATAACAGATTGGCAAAAGTATAAATTCTGACAATCCCAAGTGTTAACAAGGATACAGAGCAATGGAAATTCTCATACACTACTTGTGAGAATATAACTTGGTACAAACACTGTATTAGCTATCTATTACTGTGTAACAAAACACCACAAAACATAATGGCTTTAAAAAAAAAAAACTTAATGGCTTAGAACAGCAAACCTTTATTTTCTCATGATATAGTGGGTCAGGACTGTGGGAATGGTTTAATGTCCCTCATGAGATCGAGTCAAGATGTCATGTGGGGATGTATTTATCTGGCCTTCCTCAGTCAAGGGATCTGAGAGAAGGTAGAGGCCACCTGCTTCCACCCCCTCCCCAGGAAAGGGAGCCCTAAAGACCTGCCACCCAGGCATGCCAGAGGAGTAAACCACCTCCTGTCCCCAACCCCACAGAGGCACCTCACAGGCATTGCTGAGAAGAGGCCCTCACCCGTCCGGAGCTAAGGCCCAGGCCCGGAATCAGGCTGCCTGGATTCACATGCCCACTGGTCCACTTGTAACTGAACAAGTGGGCTCGTGGCCCGCTGTACAGCAGAAACACCAAACACGGAGGCAACAGTCTTTTGCAGAGAGAAAAGGCTTTATTGCAGGGAGGCCAAGCAAGGAGACAGGAGGCGAAGCTCAGATCTGTGTCTCCGATCAGCTTTTTGAGTGGGGTACATATTGAGGAAGTAGGGAATAGGAGGGTGTCCAAGCTAAGGAATGCTTGGTGGAGGGATAAAGGGAAGTTTCAAGAGTCCTCTGCGCAGGCGTGACTGTCTTTCCCGTCTCTTCAAGGGCCGCCTGTGCACATTCGGGAGGTTCTGTGTGTTACATGCCATGGATCTGTGGCCTGTGACGTCCAAAGTCCACTGATGGGTTGTTCTAGTCCCTCAGTGCTTCTGCACGGGTGGGCTGGAGGAAAGTCGTTAGCAAGCTGCTTCCTCATCTGTGGCTTCTTAGGTGTACTGCAAAACAAGCTTTAGAGATCATGGGTGATCATCTCTCATTTTTATTTTGTGGCCATGGGGGTGCCGTTTCACGTTTAGTGATTGAACAGGCCACTCTGAGCTTCAGTATCTTCATCTGTAAAATGGAGATCATTCTAATCCCAGCCTCCTATGATGGTAATGAAGACACTTAGCCCATTGCCCAGCACCCACTCCGTGCTCATCAGCCTGGTTCCCTCGACCACAGTCCCTCAGTGTTTGGCAGAGGTCTGGGCGTGGTCTTGCCACAGGCTCAGAGAGCTTGGCAACAGACAGCTCGAGGCTGGCTGAGAGGTCCTGCTCACCGCACCCACAGCTCCCATTCCTGAGTGCTGAGAATGTCAGTGTTCGTGGGCTTCCTCTCCCCAAGCAGGCCTGAAAAAGTTGCGAGAGGAAAACCTCCAGGAATGCCGGGCCTCGCGGCACCTGGGGGGACAACTCCTGATTCTGCTGCAGCTGCAGTTCAGGCCCAAGTTTAATGAAGGATAATTCCTAGACTGAGGGACTGAAGGGGAATTGGATTTGGTTGACAAAGCGAATGCAGCTTCATTGGAAAAAGTTTGCTCCCTCCCTCCTTGTGCCAAGTCCAAGACCAGAATCCTAGAAACAAGCCTGGCAGGGGTGGCCTTGCTCCTGAGGCAGGACCAGAGATGCTGCCCAACTGGTGGCCCGGCCAGAGAGCCCTGCTTCAGGGACAGTGTCCAGGGCTGGAGCATGGGCCCTGGGGAGACCTCCCCACTCTCTCTGTGAGAAGTGCTCACTGAGGGATGGAGGCTGCTGCTCTGCCCAGACTCCCGGAACAGGCCATGGACTTTGAGGCACCTGGTGTGAGAAAAGCTGAGGACCAGAGGGATTCAGGCTCCTACCCAGCCCCCTCCCCCATCCACAAGGGCTCCCAGCCCTCACTGTCACTCTCTGGCTTTGTCTCCAGTTACTCCTACATCCTACCTGGCACACTGGTCTCCTGCTGTTCCCCTGCTGCTGCGACCTCAGGGCATTTGCACTGGCTGCACTGGCTGTTTCTTTTGCTGAGAATGTTCTTCACCAGACATCCATTTTGCTCCTTCATTCCCCTCCTTCAAGGCTTCTCTCCTATTGCGACTTCTGGCCCAAGCCTACTCTGGTTACCCCACTTAATGCTGAAATGTGCCTACCTCCCACCCCATGCCAGCCCCCTCCTCTATTCTTCTTTGTTACCTTTTCCACAGTTTTGTCACCTGCTAACACACCATGTAATTTAGGATTAAATCATGTCTAATATTTAGTGTCTCTCTCCCCTATGATAATATAAGCCACAGGGCAGGGATCTCTGTCTATTTTAATCTCTGCTGTATTCAAAGCACCTAGAACATAATAGGTGCTCAGTGAATATGTGTTGAAAAGAGAAGGAAGGGAGGGAGGGAGGGAGGGAGGGAGGGTGGAAAGACACGGGTGCTTGGATCCCTGGCCTGGCCCCATGGACCCAGTTAGGATGACTGGAGAGCAGAGAGCTGTCAGAGCCTGTCCCAAGCCTTCATACCAGGAGGGACCGGGCTGAGGGAAATGAGAAGGCTCCCAAACGCACACAGGAGGTAACAGACAGGAGTGTGGCTTAGCATCAGGAGGTAGACCTCCAACCACAAAGCAAGGCCCTAGGCCCCTTGCAACCCAAGGAGAGACCAGGGCAGCTTAACAGGCCATCAGGACCCACAGCCAGCCAGGCCTGGGCAAGGTGGGAAGGTCACGGTCAGAGCCAGGTGGAAAAAGGAAGGCTAGGACTTCTGTGGGGGAACTGTCAGAAGAACAGAGGAATAAGAGCTTCTTGTCACTGCTCCTGCCCATGGACCGGCCAGAGAGGAGGCTCCGTACCCTCTGTAGGGCCCCAGGATGAAGCTGTGTGCCTGCTGGCACCCGGCCCCCGGCCGGCTGGTGGAGGCCACGCAGTCATTCGGAACACCCGTGGTGAGAGCAGGTCTTCCTAAGGCAAGGGGTTTGCCCGACATCAATCACGGGGAAAGAGGCAGGTCCTTCCGGCCCCAGCCCCTGTCCCAGGGCAACCACATGAAAAATCCAGAGCCAGAGCCAGCAGCCAAGCTGTCCTCAACTTCCTGACCCACTGAACCCATGAGATGTAATAAAGCACCAGGGTCTTAAGCCACTAATTGTAAGGTAATTTGTCACTCAGCAAGAGATCACCAAAACAGTGGAACCTTCCAGCGGGTCTCCTCCGTGCTCCATTGTGCTAGAGAGAACAGAGGAAGATGGGAGTATCTCTGCTTGGGTTAAGGGAGAAGCATCCCTCAGGCCTGGAGTGGAGGAAGCGGCTGGTCAAGCAGCAAGGGAAACCTCACGGGTGCCAAGATCCGGCCAGCCAGCCCTCCTTATTTCCAAGGGCTGGGCTCACTTTTTAGAAGCCCGGTGAGCCCCTTTCAGGTAGGCTATTATTATCTCCATTGTGCTGAAGAAAAAGGCCAAACAGCTCAGGGCACATACGGAGTGGAGCTGGGATCCAAACCCCAGGTCTGTGCACCTGCGAAGCCCACTACAAAGAGCTGCTTCGCCAACGCCTCGGATCCTCAAGGGAGAGCCCAGCCGCGCTGTCCAGCTTGCACGGGTGTGGGGGGGGGGGAGGGGTCCTGAAAGGGTCTCTTGAAACAAGCTCGGAAGCCAGCCTGGAGCACCCTTGCCTGGCTCTTCAGCTCCCCTCACAAGCAGACGTAATTCCATCCATCCACAGGAACGTGCTCCCCCACACACACCCTCGCTGCCAACCTGCCTCACCCCTGCAGCTCTCCACAGACCTTCATGAGAACAGGCGGGGCTCAACTGATGGCCCGTTTAGCTCTCAGCGGCCAGACAGGGAACAGGTACATCCGGAAAGGTACACTGCACCTAGGCGAGTTATACTGGGGGTGAGAGCCCCACAGCTTGGGCCCTAGCCTTGGGTTCTGTAGGCTTCAGGCAATGCCCAGAGGCAGAGCTGTCATTAAGGGACACTGTAACAGAAGGTCAGGTTCACTCGAAGTTAGAAAGCTCCATTCCTGGGACCCAGGCTGGGCGGGCAGCCATTGCGGGTCAGGCAGTGAGGAACCTTAGGAAGGCGAGGCTGCATCAGCGAACGACCCTCAGCTCCAGGCCTGCTATAGCACCTCTCCCCAGCTTCAGAAGTCTCCTAAGAATGTGGGGTTAGGAGATGGTGCTGGGGGAAGGGCAGAGAGGGATGCTCAGAGGGTGGCAGGGTTCTAAGTTTCCCTAAGTGGGGGAAGGGAGAGAATAAAGCATGAAGAGTTCACACACTCCCTCCCCTGGGCCGTCTGGATGACGATGAGGCAGAGCTGGGTCTGCGGGGGTGTCTGGGGCCCAGCCGGGAGGGGAGGCAGCCCAAGGCGGTAGGGGCATCAGGGGACCTGGGCTGCTGGGTGAGGGGAGCCAAGCGGGGGATAGGCTCCTGCACACACCAACCCCCTCATTGCAAGTTCATCCCACCAGTAAACGAGAGGAATCTTCCCCATAAAGAGTGACTGCAACCGATGCCATTACTAATCTCTGGCCATAAAGCTACTACGTAAAAAAGAGAGACAGAATGATAAATCTACAGGAGGGCTGCCTGACAGAACAATTAGACTTGGGAGACAAACATTCGTTCACAGACATCACCACCAGGCATGTATTATTAATAAAATAGACATTGAGCTCAGTAGATAATGAAAGGAAAGGGGACCCCGGCCTCTCCCACCCCGATAAAGTCTCCCACCATCCCTCAGCCTTGGCATTGAGCTCTAACTGACATCAGCTCCCTGAGACTGGTGAGGCTGTCACATGACGCAGGGGAAGTCGTGCTCTCTGTTTCTCCCACTCCCGGGGACAGGTACAACTCACTAAATTCCTACTGCCAACTTATATCTGGGTCCAGCTCCTCCATTCCATGTTTTATTGTCTCCCCTCCTATTATTATATAATAAATTATCCCCAAATTTATCAGCTTAAAACAACTAGCTGTTTCACTCTGGATAAGTCAGTTAAACCCTCTGAGACTCATTTCTTTCAGATGGAAAGTGAGAAAAACAATAGTAAATTTATGTGAGCATCAGAAATAATATGTGAGGGACTTCCCTGGTGGCGCAGTGGTTAAGAATCCACCTGCCACCAGGGAAGTGGTTAAGAATGCAGGGGACGTGGGTTTGAGCCCTGGTCTGGGAAGATCCCACATGCCTCAGAGCAACTAAGCGCATGCACCACAACTACTGAGCCAGTGCTCTAGCACCCGCGAGCCACAACTACTGAAGCCCACATGCCTAGAGCCCGTGCTCCGCAGCAAGAGAAGCCACCGCAATGAGAAGCCCGCACACTGCAACGAAGAGTAGCCCCCACTCGCCACAACTAGAGAAAGTCTGCACACAGCAATGAAGACCCAACGCAACCAAAAATAAAATAAATACATTTGTAAAAAAAGAAATAATATGTGAGAAGCATCTTATAGAATGCCTGGCACATAGACGGTATCCATTAATGATCGTTATTTTTACAGTAAAAGACAAAGTCAACCCAACAGCCCTTGATATTCCGATACTGCCCTGCACCACCTATGGGGTAGAGCTCACCCTGTCTCACAAGGGCCCTCCTGCCTGCTCTCAGCCTGTGTTCCCCACGCCTCTCCCTCCACCCCAGTCCTCCCCGGCTTTGCTCTTCTCACTTGGGACTACATTGACTCTTGCCATGAAGACATCAACTTTCCCACAGGCAGAATTTCTATCCATTACACTGCAGCCTCTAGATCAAATTTCTTGCACCCAAGGTAAGACTTTGGAACATCAGCTGATGAATGGACGTTTTAAGCTAAATAGTCAAGAATTTAGTATCCACATATTTATCCACATAGCAGTGTTTGTGTCATATGGACTATTGGTTTTTATTATCTTAAAAAAAAAAAAAGGTGTAATGGAGGACATCAGTCACTAAGTGGAATTAAAGCAAGAAATGATCAAAATCATTAGGCACACTGCCACCACCAGCACTCTGTTTTCACACGGATGTTCATTGGACCAGTCTGGGTGCTGGGTGTTCCTCTTTGTGAGGAATAAGCCAGTTGAAGCGCATTGGCCAAATGCTGGGAGAAAACATGGAGGGCAGCTTCTAGAGGCTAAATGCACCGGGGGAGGAAATGCAGGCGTGTGGATTGAGAATTAGCTTCAGAAGAACATTCCAGAAGCAGAACCACACACACTAATATGGAATGCTCCCCAAAATATGTATTTAAGAGAAAAAAGCAAAGACCAAACAGTGTGTATGATATGCTATTATTTATATGACAAGAGAGATACGTACATATTAATATCTCTGGACAGATATGAAGAACCAAATATTAGAGGGCATCCCTACACAGAGAAACCAGAGGAGGGAAGGCTGGAAATGGGGAGAAGATATAATTTACCCCGTTTCTGTTTTTTTCTTACCGTGTGATGGTAGGTTGTAATACAATGATCCAAATGCAGAGAAAATTCATGCATCCATATGTTATGCTTATACCTTGCCACAGGTTTCTTGGCCAAGACAAACAGGCTGGCATTTCATCTCCTCTTGACAAGTTATTCCAAAAAGTGAATAAAACATCACCAAAGTCAACTTTACATTCTCCTACTCAGTCCTTTCCAGAACCCCCATCAGCAACGCTTTTTCACATTAAAAGATGTTCAACAAATACATGAAAGGACATTCAACATCACTAATCATTAGGGAAACGTAAATCAAAACCACAGTGAGATACCACCTCACACCCTTTAGGACGGCCACTATCAATTAAACAAAACAACAAATGCTGGTGAGGATGTAGAGAAATTGGAACCCCTGTGCATTGGTGGTGGGAATGTAATATGGTGGAGCCACTGTGGGAAACGTTATGGTGGCTCTTCAAAAAGTTAAAACTACCATATGATACAACAACCCCACTTCTGTGTATGTAGTCAAAAGAACTGAAAGCGGGGTCTCGAAGAGACATTTTCACACCCATGTTCATAGCAGCAATATTCACAATAGCCAAAAAGTGGAAGCAACCCAAGTGACCATTGAGGGATGGATGGATAAACAAGATGTGGTATGTGTGTACATACAATGGAATAATATTCAGCCTTAAAAAGGAAAGAACTGACACTATAACGTGGATGAACTTTGAAGAAATTATGCTAAGTAAAACAAGCCAGTTACAAAAGGATAACTACTGCATGTTTCCACTTCCACTTATATGAGATACTTAGAGTAGTCAAACTCACAGAAACAGAAAGTAGAATGGTGGTTGCCAGGGGCTGGGTGGAGAGGGAAATGGGGGGTTGCTGAATGGGTAGAGTCTCAGTCTTGCAAAATGAAAAGCTTCTGCAGACTGTTTGCACAGTGTATGTTAAGAATATGTGAATATACTTAACATTACTGAACTGTACACTTAAAATGGTTAAGGTGATAAATTTTACGTGTGTGTACTTAACAATAAAAAATAAAAATAAATTTCCTCTGGCTCATAAATGTCAATGTACTGATAGTTATCTGACAGAGCCCCTTAGAAGTTATGTTGTATATACTTAATGTTTACTCTCTGTAGTTAATGTTTTAAATCATGATGACTAGCACATCATGTTGAACACTTGATGTTTAAAAAGCATGTAGTCACTCTATGATCCCAGGTATATAACATCCTTGAAACGATGGCGAACAGACCAGTGGTTGCCACCCTTAGGGTAGGGGGAGAGTCTCTTAGAGGTGATGGTGAGTTCTGTATCCTGACTGTGGGAGACGGTTACACGAAAACATACATGTGATAAAATGTCTCTATCCTCCTACATAAAAAAATCAACACATGTAAAAACTGGTAAAACCCAAATCAGGTCTGTGTTAATAGTATTGTCCCAAAGTCAATTTCCTGGTTTTGATCACTGTACTAGGGTTATGTCAACATTATCTTTGGAGGAAACGGTGACAGGACAAGGAAACTTTGTCTATTTTTGCAACTTGCATGTGAGTCTAAAAGTATTCCAAAATAAAAAGACTTGTTAAAAAAATGTATCCAATATTTGGAGAACTGGTGATACTTTGTAGCTCTCCAGAGACAGAACCCACTTTATAAGGTGTAAGTTGCAGCTGGACCTCTGTACACAGGACTTTCATGCCTTCCCACAAGACTCAGGTGAAAACAAGGCCTGTCTGCACTGCACGCTGGGTGCACCATTTCACCGCACTCTTGGGTCCCCTCCACCTACAGGGGCTTCTCCCTCGGCCCATAGGGTTGTTCCTCCCTCTTTGTCATCATCATCACCTGGGAGAGCTCACGGCCCTCCTGAGCAGCAGTTACCCTCCTGTGCTGGGCACAGTGCCCCCACAGCTAAGCCTCACTGCCTCCGTTGTACAGATGTGGATACTGAGGCTTGGAGACAACAAGGGACTTGCCAAGGTCCCACTGACAGCGGGTGGTACAGAGTCCTGGATTCAAGGCCAGATCTGGTGGCACCCCCAGCTGGCCTCCTGTGCCCCCTCACTGGCTACCTCAGCTGCCACCTGCAGACTGGCCTCTGGCAGCAGGTGTGAGGCAAGCCAATGGGGACAGGATGCTAATTCAAGGTTGCAGGCAGAGCAGCTGTTCTTTGAGTCCCGGTGGCCTGGGGCCACGCTGCTCTTATGTTCCAGGGTAGATAAAGTGCTCTACTTAGGAGAAGCTCTCTCCCTGCTGCAGGGCCATTAGCTCGCTGACTCCTGGAAAAACCATTTGGCCAGCGCTGACAGATGTGGCCATTACACAATCACTTAGCCCCTCTCCCTGCCCCATCCAGACCTTTGGAGGGGGAGGGGCCTCGAGGCGTGCAAAGCCCTGGGGAGGATCCACACAATTCACTTTCCCGGCCACCCGCCTCCTTTCTGCCCTTAGGCTGCATTTTGCCTGGCCCACGTTGCTACAGCAGGAAGCGGCTTCAGACAGCGTGGTTGCACTGAGCTGCCAATGACCTTGTTATCCTGAGAGTTGTTCACAAACTGTCTTCACATGCATCATCTCCCTTGATCCTCGCAAGAACCCTACGAAGTCAGAATTAGGATCATTACTTCCACTGCACAGTTAAGAAATGAGGCACCGGGAGGTTAGACAGCTTGCCCAAGGTCACCCAGCCGGTAGAAGGGGTTGACCTCAGGCCTCTGATTCCCAGGTCTGTGGTGTTTCACGCACCCCATCCTGCCATCACCCTGTTGGGATGTTACCTTGTGTTGGGAACTCAAACAGCCTCAGAGCAGGGTCTCCAGGGCCAGGGGTAGCGTAAGGTCTGCTCCTGTCTGCCAGGTAGAGGTGTCAGGCACCAGTCTGCAGCCTTGCCCCCTAGCAGCAACTTCCCATTGGTAGACCCTGGGCAGCCCTTGACCTGGAGGCCCCAGGTTGGGTCATTTCATCCTATACCTCCCATGCTCTCTGGACCCTTTACTCAAGCTGGATGAGTGCCTCTACCACCCGTGTGCCCCAGGCAGAGCTTCACAGCCATTCAACAGCTGGCAAACCTCCTCTTCCCACCAGCAGCACAGGCATCTCAGCATAGAGGTTGCTGTGACATCTGGGGCACCCAACTGATCCAGGCCAGGGTTCCACAGCCACAGCCCCAGCACTGTCTGACTATACACCCGGGTCCCTGGCCCTGCATCGCAGCCAGGATACATCCAGCAGAGTCAGGGGAACCAGGAGCTGGTGGGAGGAGACAGTGCCCACGTCCTAAGGAAGAGCACTAAAGAGCAATGGCCCATCTCCTGCACAGAGCCGGGCTCAGAAAACAAGCAGTTTTGCACAGCAGCGGCACTCCTCCCAGCTCAGAAGCCGGAGAGCAGAAGGCAGACAGCAGCAGCAAGGGAAGACTCAACCCTAAAGCCCAGCCTCCAGTGACCTGTCCGAGAAAGCGCAAAGAGAACACCCAAGATGTTCCTAGGGTACCCAGATGACGCTGCTCTTCACTAAGATACCCCGCTTTGCCTCCAAGTGACTCAGAGAAAGGTGACTTAAAACTACACATACAGGTAGGGGGCAGCTCTTTTCTCTAAAATGTCCTTCCTGGTGGATTAGGGGATAGATCTTGGATTATCCAAACCGATCACCCTGCCTCCTGCCGCGGGACTGAGGGAGCATATGGGCCTGGCTTGGCCAGGAGAACAGCTCGTGCTGGGGGAAAGGATGCTACTCTCCACACAAAGATGGCAGACCCCTGGAGCCTAACTCCCCAGCACTTAGCTCACTACCCACCTCGGATAGCAGATGGCAGTGCTGGGGCCCTGGGGGTCCAAATTCTGAATCGACCTTTATTGTCACTGGGAGGGGGTTCTAGACAAGGACAGGTGCCGAGGATGGCTCAAGGGGATCCCTGGTGTTGCACAGCCCCAGGATCCATGAGCTTCTTGGGTGCAGAGTCCAGGAACACCCCCATGATTTATGTTTGTACACAAGCTCACTGCCAAGGTGTTTAGCCAAGTCCTGGAGAGCAAACACCAAATGCTGGATCCTCTGAACCCTGGCTGTGTCCAAGAGTGGAGCCCAGAAATGGAGCTATCATTTTTTTTTAATGAATACTATAAGTCCCTTACAGCCCTTGTCTCTAAAGAAAATAAATATCCTCTTAGGGTTTGATGTGCCTAAACGGGTTGGTTTTCTCACATCTGTGCCCTGCTCTGCCTCTGGTGTGCTCTCCCAGAAGTGGGCATACTTCCAGTGTCCGCCCAGACGGCATGCCCCAGGGCAGGACCGGGGCCGCCACAATTGGCCACAGATGATAGGACCAGAGATGGACAGCCAGGCCAAGCTGGGCCAAGCAGATCCACTCTCCCAGGTGTCTGGCAGGGGTTCCAAAACTCCCGGGAACCTGTGCCTGGTGGAGAACCTGAGTGAGGCGCTCTGTGAGGGATAAAGCAGGCTGCAGGGAGGAAAACAGAACGCACACCCAGAGAGGAGCAGAAAGGAGGGACGACCCCACAGCCCCTGGCCCTTAGTGCCTGTCCTACTAGAGACCCAGGACCAGAGCCCCTGCCATCCTGAGCTCCATGGTGTATCTCCTTTCCTTCTCTCAAAGTCACTTTTTTGACTTCAACTGACTCCGGCGGTTCCCATTACTGGCCACTAAAAGAGTCTTAAGTAAGACATTCTCTTTTCCTCTCACCCGACATCCCAGCACCACAGGTTCCCATCCAAGCTCTCGGGTCCCAAGACCCAGCTGGCAAGATGCCAGGCTCTCAGCCATGGATGAGGCTGCAGAGGATTTGGGGGTTGCCACACCCACTTACTAAGGAAATTATGTGGGCTGTGGAAGGGGGCATGACTTCCAGGAGAAGGCAAGTCCTCAGGCTCTGAGAGTCAAACCACCCTGTTTCCTTCTTTAGAATATGAGGTTTTTACCCGAAAAAGGTCTTCAAGCCCTTGATATGTGTGAGGCTTGGTGGAAGAAGAACTAGCATTTATACCGCATTTCCTCTGTGCCAGGCAGCACTTAGGGATCGATTCATGTAACCTTCAAAGAACCCTACAAGGCTGGTACCATTATTGTACCCTACCGTACGAGGCTGGTACCACTTTACAGGAGAGAACCAAAGCACAGAGAGGTTAAGTGACTTGCCCAGAGTCACACAGCCAGTAAGAGCTGGGATTTTGAACAGGTAGAATGAGCTTTTAACCACTTT